>NW_026605654.1:0-55216 GCF_945859685.1 Eupeodes corollae | reverse complement strand
TCAAAATAGATACTTGACATGTACTAGAAAAAGATACTCCTAATCAAGATCTATCATTATAGATATAGATGAGTCATTTTGGAGCATCCTGAAGGATTTTTGATGTTCTAGACGAAAATCAAATCACACCCAAAACCATCACCTGATCCTTCCCAACCCCCAAAATCGATCAAGACTTCAAAATAGATACTTGACATGTACTAGAAAAAGATACTCCTAATCAAGATCTATCATTATAGATATAGATGAGTCATTTTGGAGCATCCTGAAGGATTTTTGATGTTCTAGACGAAAATCAAATCACACCCAAAACCATCACCTGATCCTTCCCAAACCCCCAAAATCGATCAAGACTTCAAAATAGATACTTGACATGTACTAGAAAAAGATACTCCTAATCAAGATCTATCATTATAGATATAGATGAGTCATTTTGGAGCATCCTGAAGGATTTTTGATGTTCTAGACGAAAATCAAATCACACCCAAAACCATCACCTGATCCTTCCCAACCCCCAAAATCGATCAAGACTTCAAAATAGATACTTGACATGTACTAGAAAAAGATACTCCCAATCAAGATCTATCATTATAGATATAGATGAGTCATTTTGGAGCATCCTGAAGGATTTTTGATGTTCTAGACGAAAATCAAATCACACCCAAAACCATCACCTGATCCTTCCCAACCCCCAAAATCGATCAAGACTTCAAAATATATACTTGACATGTACTAGAAAAAGATACTCCTAATCAAGATCTATCATTATAGATATAGATGAGTCATTTTGGAGCATCCTGAAGGATTTTTGATGTTCTAGACGAAAATCAAATCACACCCAAAACCATCACCTGATCCTTCCCAACCCCAAAAATCGATCAAGACTTCAAAATAGATACTTGACATGTACTAGAAAAAGATACTCCTAATCAAGATCTATAATTATAGATATAGATGAGTCATTTTGGAGCATCCTGAAGGATTTTTGATGTTCTAGACGAAAATCAAATCACACCCAAAACCATCACCTGATCCTTCCCAACCCCCAAAATCGATCAAGACTTCAAAATAGATATTTGACATGTACTAGAAAAAGATACTCCTAATCAAGATCTATCATTATAGATATAGATGAGTCATTTTGGAGCATCCTGAAGGATTTTTGATGTTCTAGACGAAAATCAAATCACACCCAAAACCATCACCTGATCCTTCCCAACCCCCAAAATCGATCAAGACTTCAAAATAGATACTTGACATGTACTAGAAAAAGATACTCCTAATCAAGATCTATCATTATAGATATAGATGAGTCATTTTTGGAGCATCCTGAAGGATTTTTGATGTTCTAGACGAAAATCAAATCACACCCAAAACCATCACCTGATCCTTCCCAACCCCCAAAATTGATCAAGACTTCAAAATAGATACTTGACATGTACTAGAAAAAGATACTCCTAATCAAGATCTATCATTATAGATATAGATGAGTCATTTTGGAGCATCCTGAAGGATTTTTGATGTTCTAGACGAAAATCAAATCACACTCAAAACCATCACCTGATCCTTCCCAACCCCCAAAATCGATCAAGACTTAAAAATAGATACTTGACATGTACTAGAAAAAGATACTCCTAATCAAGATCTATCATTATAGATATAGATGAGTCATTTTGGAGCATCCTGAAGGATTTTTGATGTTCTAGACGAAAATCAAATCACACCCAAAACCATCACCTGATCCTTCCCAACCCCCAAAATCGATCAAGACTTCAAAATAGATACTTGACATGTACTAGAAAAAGATACTCCTAATCAAGATCTATCATTATAGATATAGATGAGTCATTTTGGAACATCCTGAAGGATTTTTGATGTTCTAGACGAAAATCAAATCACACCCAAAACCATCACCTGATCCTTCCCAACCCCCAAAATCGATCAAGACTTCAAAATAGATACTTGACATGTACTAGAAAAAGATACTCCTAATCAAGATCTATTATTATAGATATAGATGAGTCATTTTGGAGCATCCTGAAGGATTTTTGATGTTCTAGACGAAAATCAAATCACACCCAAAACCATCACCTGATCCTTCCCAACCCCCAAAATCGATCAAGACTTCAAAATAGATACTTGACATGTGCTAGAAAAAGATACTCCTAATCAAGATCTATCATTATAGATATAGATGAGTCATTTTGGAGCATCCTGAAGGATTTTTGATGTTCTAGACGAAAATCAAATCACACCCAAAACCATCACCTGATCCTTCCCAACCCCCAAAATCGATCAAGACTTCAAATAGATACTTGACATGTACTAGAAAAAGATACTCCTAATCAAGATCTATCATTATAGATATAGATGAGTCATTTTGGAGCATCCTGAAGGATTTTTGATGTTCTAGACGAAAATCAAATCACACCCAAAACCATCACCTGATCCTTCCCAACCCCCAAAATCGATCAAGACTTCAAAATAGATACTTGACATGTACTAGAAAAAGATACTCCTAATCAAGATCTATCAGTATAGATATAGATGAGTCATTTTGGAGCATCCTGAAGGATTTTTGATGTTCTAGACGAAAATCAAATCACACCCTAAACCATCACCTGATCCTTCCCAACCCCCAAAATCGATCAAGACTTCAAAATAGATACTTGACATGTACTAGAAAAAGATACTCCTAATCAAGATCTATCATTATAGATATAGATGAGTCATTTTGGAGCATCCTGAAGGATTTTTGATGTTCTAGACGAAAATCAAATCACACCCAAAACCATCACCTGATCCTTCCCAACCCCCAAAATCGATCAAGACTTCAAAATAGATACTTGACATGTACTAGAAAAAGATACTCCTAATCAAGATCTATTATTATAGATATAGATGAGTCATTTTGGAGCATCCTGAAGGATTTTTGATGTTCTACACGAAAATCAAATCACACCCAAAACCATCACCTGATCCTTCCCAATCCCCAAAATCGATCAAGACTTCAAAAAAGATACTTGACATGTACTAGAAAAAGATACTCCTAATCAAGATCTTTCATTATAGATATAGATGAGTCATTTTGGAGCATTCTGAAGGATTTTTGATGTTCTAGACGAAAATCAAATCACACCCAAAACCATCACCTGATCCTTCCCAACCCCCAAAATCGATCAAGACTTCAAAATAGATACTTGACATGTACTAGAAAAAGATACTCCTAATCAAGATCTATCATTATAGATATAAATGAGTCATTTTGGAGCATCCTGAAGGATTTTTGATGTTCTAGACGAAAATCAAATCACACCCAAAACCATCACCTGATCCTTCCCAACCCCCAAAATCGATCAAGACTTCAAAATAGATACTTGACATGTACTAGAAAAAGATACTCCTAATCAAGATCTATCATTATAGATATAGATGAGTCATTTTGGAGCATCCTGAAGGATTTTTGATGTTCTAGACGAAAATCAAATCACACCCAAAACCATCACCTGATCCTTCCCAACCCCCAAAATCGATCAAGACTTCAAAATAGATACTTGACATGTACTAGAAAAAGATACTCCTAATCAAGATCAAGATCTATCATTATAGATATAGATGAGTCATTTTGGAGCATCCTGAAGGATTTTTGATGTTCTAGACGAAAATCAAATCACACCCAAAACCATCACCTGATCCTTCCCAACCCCCAAAATCGATCAAGACTTCAAAATAGATACTTGACATGTACTAGAAAAAGATACTCCTAATCAAGATCTATCATTATAGATATAGATGAGTCATTTTTGAGCATCCTGAAGGATTTTTGATGTTCTAGACGAAAATCAAATCACACCCAAAACCATCACCTGATCCTTCCCAACCCCCAAAATCGATCAAGACTTCAAAATAGATACTTGACATGTACTAGAAAAAGATACTCCTAATCAAGATCTATCATTATAGATATAGATGAGTCATTTTGGAGCATCCTGAAGGATTTTTGATGTTCTAGACGAAAATCAAATCACACCCAAAACCATCACCTGATCCTTCCCAACCCCCAAAATCGATCAAGACTTCAAAATAGATACTTGACATGTACTAGAAAAAGATACTCCTAATCAAGATCTATCATTATAGATATAGATGAGTCATTTTGGAGCATCCTGAAGGATTTTTGATGTTCTAGACGAAAATCAAATCACACCCAAAACCATCACCTGATCCTTCCCAACCCCCAAAATCGATCAAGACTTCTAAATAGATACTTGACATGTACTAGAAAAAGATACTCCTAATCAAGATCTATCATTATAGATATAGATGAGTCATTTTGGAGCATCCTGAAGGATTTTTGATGTTCTAGACGAAAATCAAATCACACCCAAAACCATCACCTGATCCTTCCCAACCCCCAAAATCGATCAAGACTTCAAAATAGATACTTGACATGTACTAGAAAAAGATACTCCTAATCAAGATCTATCATTATAGATATAGATGAGTCATTTTGGAGCATCCTGAAGGATTTTTGATGTTCTAGACGAAAATCAAATCACACCCAAAACCATCACCTGATCCTTCCCAACCCCCAAAATCGATCAAGACTTCAAAATAGATACTTGACATGTACTAGAAAAAGATACTCCTAATCAAGATCTATCATTATAGATATAGATGAGTCATTTTGGAGCATCCTGAAGGATTTTTGATGTTCTAGACGAAAATCAAATCACACCCAAAACCATCACCTGATCCTTCCCAACCCCCCAAAATCAATCAAGACTTCAAAATAGATACTTGACATGTACTAGAAAAAGATACTCCTAATCAAGATCTATAATTATAGATATAGATGAGTCATTTTGGAGCATCCTGAAGGATTTTTGATGTTCTAGACGAAAATCAAATCACACCCAAAACCATCACCTGATCCTTCCCAACCCCCAAAATCGATCAAGACTTCAAAATAGATACTTGACATGTACTAGAAAAAGATACTCCTAATCAAGATCTATCATTATAGATATAGATGAGTCATTTTGGAGCATCCTGAAGGATTTTTGATGTTCTAGACGAAAATCAAATCACACCCAAAACCATCACCTGATCCTTCCCAACCCCCAAAATCGATCAAGACTTCAAAATAGATACTTGACATGTACTAGAAAAAGATACTCCTAATCAAGATCTATCATTATAGATATAGATGAGTCATTTTGGAGCATCCTGAAGGATTTTTGATGTTCTAGACGAAAATCAAATCACACCCAAAACCATCACCTGATCCTTCCCAACCCCCAAAATCGATCAAGACTTCAAAATAGATACTTGACATGTACTAGAAAAAGATACTCCTAATCAAGATCTATCATTATAGATATAGATGAGTCATTTTGGAGCATCCTGAAGGATTTTTGATGTTCTAGACGAAAATCAAATCACACCCAAAACCATCACCTGATCCTTCCCAACCCCCAAAATCGATCAAGACTTCAAAATAGATACTTGACATGTACTAGAAAAAGATACTCCTAATCAAGATCTATCATTATAGATATAGATGAGTCATTTTGGAGCATCCTAAAGGATTTTTGATGTTCTAGACGAAAATCAAATCACACCCAAAACCATCACCTGATCCTTCCCAACCCCCAAAATCGATCAAGACTTCAAAATAGATACTTGACATGTACTAGAAAAAGATACTCCTAATCAAGATCTATCATTATAGATATAGATGAGTCATTTTGGAGCATCCTGAAGGATTTTTGATGTTCTAGACGAAAATCAAATCACACCCAAAACCATCACCTGATCCTTCCCAACCCCCAAAATCGATCAAGACTTCAAAATAGATACTTGACATGTACTAGAAAAAGATACTCCTAATCAAGATCTATCATTATAGATATAGATGAGTCATTTTGGAGCATCCTGAAGGATTTTTGATGTTCTAGACGAAAATCAAATCACACCCAAAACCATCACCTGATCCTTCCCAACCCCCAAAATCGATCAAGACTTCAAAATAGATACTTGACATGTACTAGAAAAAGATACTCCTAATCAAGATCTATCATTATAGATATAGATGAGTCATTTTGGAGCATCCTGAAGGATTTTTGATGTTCTAGACGAAAATCAAATCACACCCAAAACCATCACCTGATCCTTCCCAACCCCCAAAATCGATCAAGACTTCAAAATAGATACTTGACATGTACTAGAAAAAGATACTCCTAATCAAGATCTATCATTATAGATATAGATGAGTCATTTTGGAGCATCCTGAAGGATTTTTGATGTTCTAGACGAAAATCAAATCACACCCAAAACAATCACCTGATCCTTCCCAACCCCCAAAATCAATCAAGACTTCAAAATAGATACTTGACATGTACTAGAAAAAGATACTCCTAATCAAGATCTATCATTATAGATATAGATGAGTCATTTTGGAGCATCCTGAAGGATTTTTGATGTTCTAGACGAAAATCAAATCACACCCAAAACCATCACCTGATCCTTCCCAACCCCCAAAATCGATCAAGACTTCAAAATAGATACTTGACATGTACTAGAAAAAGATACTCCTAATCAAGATCTATCATTATAGATATAGATGAGTCATTTTTGAGCATCCTGAAGGATTTTTGATGTTCTAGACGAAAATCAAATCACACCCAAAACCATCACCTGATCCTTCCCAACCCCCAAAATCGATCAAGACTTCAAAATAGATACTTGACATGTACTAGAAAAAGATACTCCTAATCAAGATCTATAATTATAGATATAGATGAGTCATTTTGGAGCATCCTGAAGGATTTTTGATGTTCTAGACGAAAATCAAATGACACCCAAAACCATCACCTGATCCTTCCCAACCCCCAAAATCGATCAAGACTTCAAAATAGATACTTGACATGTACTAGAAAAAGATACTCCTAATCAAGATCTATCATTATAGATATAGATGAGTTATTTTGGAGCATCCTGAAGGATTTTTGATGTTCTAGACGAAAATCAAATGACACCCAAAACCATCACCTGATCCTTCCCAACCCCCAAAATCGATCAAGACTTCAAAAAAGATACTTGACATGTACTAGAAAAAGATACTCCTAATCAAGATCTATCATTATAGATATAGATGAGTCATTTTGGAGCATCCTGAAGGATTTTTGATGTTCTAGACGAAAATCAAATCACACCCAAAACCATCACCTGATCCTTCCCAACCCCCAAAATCGATCAAGACTTCAAAATAGATACTTGACATGTACTAGAAAAAGATACTCCTAATCAAGATCTATCATTATAGATATAGATGAGTCATTTTGGAGCATCCTGAAGGATTTTTGATGTTCTAGACGAAAATCAAATCACACCCAAAACCATCACCTGATCCTTCCCAACCCCCAAAATCGATCAAGACTTCAAAACAGATACTTGACATGTACTAGAAAAAGATACTCCTAATCAAGATCTATCATTATAGATATAGATGAGTCATTTTGGAGCATCCTGAAGGATTTTTGATGTTCTAGACGAAAATCAAATCACACCCAAAACCATCACCTGATCCTTCCCAACCCCCAAAATCGATCAAGACTTCAAATAGATACTTGACATGTACTAGAAAAAGATACTCCTAATCAAGATCTATCATTATAGATATAGATGAGTCATTTTTGAGCATCCTGAAGGATTTTTGATGTTCTAGACGAAAATCAAATCACACCCAAAACCATCACCTGATCCTTCCCAACCCCCAAAATCGATCAAGACTTCAAAATAGATACTTGACATGTACTAGAAAAAGATACTCCTAATCAAGATCTATAATTATAGATATAGATGAGTCATTTTGGAGCATCCTGAAGGATTTTTGATGTTCTAGACGAAAATCAAATCACACCCAAAACCATCACCTGATCCTTCCCAACCCCCAAAATCGATCAAGACTTCAAAATAGATACTTGACATGTACTAGAAAAAGATACTCCTAATCAAGATCTATCATTATAGATATAGATGAGTTATTTTGGAGCATCCTGAAGGATTTTTGATGTTCTAGACGAAAATCAAATGACACCCAAAACCATCACCTGATCCTTCCCAACCCCCAAAATCGATCAAGACTTCAAAATAGATACTTGACATGTACTAGAAAAAGATACTCCTAATCAAGATCTATCATTATAGATATAGATGAGTCATTTTGGAGCATCCTGAAGGATTTTTGATGTTCTAGACGAAAATCAAATCACACCCAAAACCATCACCTGATCCTTCCCAACCCCCAAAATCGATCAAGACTTCAAAATAGATACTTGACATGTACTAGAAAAAGATACTCCTAATCAAGATCTATCATTATAGATATAGATGAGTCATTTTGGAGCATCCTGAAGGATTTTTGATGTTCTAGACGAAAATCAAATCACACCCAAAACCATCACCTGATCCTTCCCAACCCCCAAAATCGATCAAGACTTCAAAACAGATACTTGACATGTACTAGAAAAAGATACTCCTAATCAAGATCTATCATTATAGATATAGATGAGTCATTTTGGAGCATCCTGAAGGATTTTTGATGTTCTAGACGAAAATCAAATCACACCCAAAACCATCACCTGATCCTTCCCAACCCCCAAAATCGATCAAGACTTCAAAATAGATACTTGACATGTACTAGAAAAAGATACTCCTAATCAAGATCTATCATTATAGATATAGATGAGTCATTTTGGAGCATCCTGAAGGATTTTTGATGTTCTAGACGAAAATCAAATCACACCCAAAACCATCACCTGATCCTTCCCAAGCCCCAAAATCGATCAAGACTTCAAAATAGATACTTGACATGTACTAGAAAAAGATACTCCTAATCAAGATCTATCATTATAGATATAGATGAGTCATTTTGGAGCATCCTGAAGGATTTTTGATGTTCTAGACGAAAATCAAATCACACCCAAAACCATCACCTGATCCTTCCCAACCCCCAAAATCGATCAAGACTTCAAAATAGATACTTGACATGTACTAGAAAAAGATACTCCTAATCAAGATCTATCATTATAGATATAGATGAGTCATTTTGGAGCATCCTGAAGGATTTTTGATGTTCTAGACGAAAATCAAATCACACCCAAAACCATCACCTGATCCTTCCCAACCCCCAAAATCGATCAAGACTTCAAAATAGATACTTGACATGTACTAGAAAAAGATACTCCTAATCAAGATCTATCATTATAGATATAGATGAGTCATTTTGGAGCATCCTGAAGGATTTTTGATGTTCTAGACGAAAATCAAATCACACCCAAAACCATCACCTGATCCTTCCCAACCCCCAAAATCGATCAAGACTTCAAAATAGATACTTGACATGTACTAGAAAAAGATACTCCTAATCAAGATCTATCATTATAGATATAGATGAGTCATTTTGGAGCATCCTGAAGGATTTTTGATGTTCTAGACGAAAATCAAATCACACCCAAAACCATCACCTGATCCTTCCCAACCCCCAAAATCGATCAAGACTTCAAAATAGATACTTGACATGTACTAGAAAAAGATACTCCTAATCAAGATCTATCATTATAGATATAGATGAGTCATTTTGGAGCATCCTGAAGGATTTTTGATGTTCTAGACGAAAATCAAATCACACCCAAAACCATCACCTGATCCTTCCCAACCCCCAAAATCGATCAAGACTTCAAAATAGATACTTGACATGTACTAGAAAAAGATACTCCTAATCAAGATCTATCATTATAGATATAGATGAGTCATTTTGGAGCATCCTGAAGGATTTTTGATGTTCTAGACGAAAATCAAATCACACCCAAAACCATCACCTGATCCTTCCCAACCCCCAAAATCGATCAAGACTTCAAAATAGATACTTGACATGTACTAGAAAAAGATACTCCTAATGAAGATCTATCATTATAGATATAGATGAGTCATTTTGGAGCATCCTGAAGGATTTTTGATGTTCTAGACGAAAATCAAATCACACCCAAAACCATCACCTGATCCTTCCCAACCCCCAAAATCGATCAAGACTTCAAAATAGATACTTGACATGTACTAGAAAAAGATACTCCTAATCAAGATCTATCATTATAGATATAGATGAGTCATTTTGGAGCATCCTGAAGGATTTTTGATGTTCTAGACGAAAATCAAATCACACCCAAAACCATCACCTGATCCTTCCCAACGCCCAAAATCGATCAAGACTTCAAAATAGATACTTGACATGTACTAGAAAAAGATACTCCTAATCAAGATCTATCATTATAGATATAGATGAGTCATTTTGGAGCATCCTGAAGGATTTTTGATGTTCTAGACGAAAATCAAATCACACCCAAAACCATCACCTGATCCTTCCCAACCCCCAAAATCGATCAAGACTTCAAAATAGATACTTGACATGTACTAGAAAAAGATACTCCTAATCAAGATCTATCATTATAGATATAGATGAGTCATTTTGGAGCATCCTGAAGGATTTTTGATGTTCTAGACGAAAATCAAATCACACCCAAAACCATCACCTGATCCTTCCCAACCCCCAAAATCGATCAAGACTTCAAAATAGATACTTGACATGTACTAGAAAAAGATACTCCTAATCAAGATCTATAATTATAGATATAGATGAGTCATTTTGGAGCATCCTTAAGGATTTTTGATGTTCTAGACGAAAATCAAATCACACCCAAAACCATCACCTGATCCTTCCCAACCCCCAAAATCGATCAAGACTTCAAAATAGATACTTGACATGTACTAGAAAAAGATACTCCTAATCAAGATCTATAATTATAGATATAGATGAGTCATTTTGGAGCATCCTGAAGGATTTTTGATGTTCTAGACGAAAATCAAATCACACCCAAAACCATCACCTGATCCTTCCCAACCCCCAAAATCGATCAAGACTTCAAAAAAGATACTTGACATGTACTAGAAAAAGATACTCCTAATCAAGATCTATCATTATAGATATAGATGAGTCATTTTGGAGCATCCTGAAGGATTTTTGATGTTCTAGACGAAAATCAAATCACACCCAAAACCATCACCTGATCCTTCCCAACCCCCAAAATCGATCAAGACTTCAAAATAGATACTTGACATGTACTAGAAAAAGATACTCCTAATCAAGATCTATCATTATAGATATAGATGAGTCATTTTGGAGCATCCTGAAGGATTTTTGATGTTCTAGACGAAAATCAAATCACACCCAAAACCATCACCTGATCCTTCCCAACCCCCAAAATCGATCAAGACTTCAAAATAGATACTTGACATGTACTAGAAAAAGATACTCCTAATCAAGATCTATCATTATAGATATAGATGAGTCATTTTGGAGCATCCTGAAGGATTTTTGATGTTCTAGACGAAAATCAAATCACACCCAAAACCATCACCTGATTTCCCAACCCCCAAAATCGATCAAGACTTCAAAATAGATACTTGACATGTACTAGAAAAAGATACTCCTAATCAAGATCTATCATTATAGATATAGATGAGTCATTTTGGAGCATCCTGAAGGATTTTTGATGTTCTAGACGAAAATCAAATCACACCCAAAACCATCACCTGATCCTTCCCAACCCCCAAAATCGATCAAGACTTCAAAATAGATACTTGACATGTACTAGAAAAAGATACTCCTAATCAAGATCTATCATTATAGATATAGATGAGTCATTTTGGAGCATCCTGAAGGATTTTTGATGTTCTAGACGAAAATCAAATCACACCCAAAACCATCACCTGATCCTTCCCAACCCCCAAAATCGATCAAGACTTCAAAATAGATACTTGACATGTACTAGAAAAAGATACTCCTAATCAAGATCTATCATTATAGATATAGATGAGTCATTTTGGAGCATCCTGAAGGATTTTTGATGTTCTAGACGAAAATCAAATCACACCCAAAACCATCACCTGATCCTTCCCAACCCCCAAAATCGATCAAGACTTCAAAATAGATACTTGACGTGTACTAGAAAAAGATACTCCTAATCAAGATCTATCATTATAGATATAGATGAGTCATTTTGGAGCATCCTGAAGGATTTTTGATGTTCTAGACGAAAATCAAATCACACCCAAAACCATCACCTGATCCTTCCCAACCCCCAAAATCGATCAAGACTTCAAAATAGATACTTGACATGTACTAGAAAAAGATACTCCTAATCAAGATCTATCATTATAGATATAGATGAGTCATTTTGGAGCATCCTGAAGGATTTTTGATGTTCTAGACGAAAATCAAATCACACCCAAAACCATCACCTGATCCTTCCCAACCCCCAAAATCGATCAAGACTTCAAAATAGATACTTGACATGTACTAGAAAAAGATACTCCTAATCAAGATCTATCATTATAGATATAGATGAGTCATTTTGGAGCATCCTGAAGGATTTTTGATGTTCTAGACGAAAATCAAATCACACCCAAAACCATCACCTGATCCTTCCCAACCCCCAAAAATCGATCAAGACTTCAAAATAGATACTTGACATGTGCTAGAAAAAGATACTCCTAATCAAGATCTATCATTATAGATATAGATGAGTCATTTTGGAGCATCCTGAAGGATTTTTGATGTTCTAGACGAAAATCAAATCACACCCAAAAACCATCACCTGATCCTTCCCAACCCCCAAAATCGATCAAGACTTCAAATAGATACTTGACATGTACTAGAAAAAGATACTCCTAATCAAGATCTATCATTATAGATATAGATGAGTCATTTTGGAGCATCCTGAAGGATTTTTGATGTTCTAGACGAAAATCAAATCACACCCAAAACCATCACCTGATCCTTCCCAACCCCCAAAATCGATCAAGACTTCAAAATAGATACTTGACATGTACTAGAAAAAGATACTCCTAATCAAGATCTATCATTATAGATATAGATGAGTCATTTTGGAGCATCCTGAAGGATTTTTGATGTTCTAGACGAAAATCAAATCACACCCAAAACCATCACCTGATCCTTCCCAACCCCCAAAATCGATCAAGACTTCAAAATAGATACTTGACATGTACTAGAAAAAGATACTCCTAATCAAGATCTATCATTATAGATATAGATGAGTCATTTTGGAGCATCCTGAAGGATTTTTGATGTTCTAGACGAAAATCAAATCACACCCAAAACCATCACCTGATCCTTCCCAACCCCCAAAATCGATCAAGACTTCAAAATAGATACTTGACATGTACTAGAAAAAGATACTCCTAATCAAGATCTATCATTATAGATATAGATGAGTCATTTTGGAGCATCCTGAAGGATTTTTGATGTTCTAGACGAAAATCAAATCACACCCAAAACCATCACCTGATCCTTCCCAACCCCCAAAATCGATCAAGACTTCAAAATAGATACTTGACATGTACTAGAAAAAGATACTCCTAATCAAGATCTATCATTATAGATATAGATGAGTCATTTTGGAGCATCCTGAAGGATTTTTGATGTTCTAGACGAAAATCAAATCACACCCAAAACCATCACCTGATCCTTCCCAACCCCCAAAATCGATCAAGACTTCAAAATAGATACTTGACATGTACTAGAAAAAGATACTCCTAATCAAGATCTATCATTATAGATATAGATGAGTCATTTTGGAGCATCCTGAAGGATTTTTGATGTTCTAGACGAAAATCAAATCACACCCAAAACCATCACCTGATCCTTCCCAACCCCCAAAATCGATCAAGACTTCAAAATAGATACTTGACATGTACTAGAAAAAGATACTCCTAATCAAGATCTATCATTATAGATATAGATGAGTCATTTTGGAGCATCCTGAAGGATTTTTGATGTTCTAGACGAAAATCAAATCACACCCAAAACCATCACCTGATCCTTCCCAACCCCCAAAATCGATCAAGACTTCAAAATAGATACTTGACATGTACTAGAAAAAGATACTCCTAATCAAGATCTATCATTATAGATATAGATGAGTCATTTTGGAGCATCCTGAAGGATTTTTGATGTTCTAGACGAAAATCAAATCACACCCAAAACCATCACCTGATCCTTCCCAACCCCCAAAATCGATCAAGACTTCAAAATAGATACTTGACATGTACTAGAAAAAGATACTCCTAATCAAGATCTATCATTATAGATATAGATGAGTCATTTTGGAGCATCCTGAAGGATTTTTGATGTTCTAGACGAAAATCAAATCACACCCAAAACCATCACCTGATCCTTCCCAAACCCCAAAATCGATCAAGACTTCAAAATAGATACTTGACATGTACTAGAAAAAGATACTCCTAATCAAGATCTATCATTATAGATATAGATGAGTCATTTTGGAGCATCCTGAAGGATTTTTGATGTTCTAGACGAAAATCAAATCACACCCAAAACCATCACCTGATCCTTCCCAACCCCCAAAATCGATCAAGACTTCAAAATAGATACTTGACATGTACTAGAAAAAGATACTCCTAATCAAGATCTATCATTATAGATATAGATGAGTCATTTTGGAGCATCCTGAAGGATTTTTGATGTTCTAGACGAAAATCAAATCACACCCAAAACCATCACCTGATCCTTCCCAACCCCCAAAATCGATCAAGACTTCAAAATAGATACTTGACATGTACTAGAAAAAGATACTCCTAATCAAGATCTATCATTATAGATATAGATGAGTCATTTTGGAGCATCCTGAAGGATTTTTGATGTTCTAGACGAAAATCAAATCACACCCAAAACCATCACCTGATCCTTCCCAACCCCCAAAATCGATCAAGACTTCAAAATAGATACTTGACATGTACTAGAAAAAGATACTCCTAATCAAGATCTATCATTATAGATATAGATGAGTCATTTTGGAGCATCCTGAAGGATTTTTGATGTTCTAGACGAAAATCAAATCACACCCAAAACCATCACCTGATCCTTCCCAACCCCCAAAATCGATCAAGACTTCAAAATAGATACTTGACATGTACTAGAAAAAGATACTCCTAATCAAGATCTATCATTATAGATATAGATGAGTCATTTTGGAGCATCCTGAAGGATTTTTGATGTTCTAGACGAAAATCAAACCACACCCAAAACCATCACCTGATCCTTCCCAACCCCCAAAATCGATCAAGACTTCAAAATAGATACTTGACATGTACTAGAAAAAGATACTCCTAATCAAGATCTATCATTATAGATATAGATGAGTCATTTTGGAGCATCCTGAAGGATTTTTGATGTTCTAGACGAAAATCAAATCACACCCAAAACCATCACCTGATCCTTCCCAACCCCCAAAATCGATCAAGACTTCAAAATAGATACTTGACATGTACTAGAAAAAGATACTCCTAATCAAGATCTATCATTATAGATATAGATGAGTCATTTTGGAGCATCCTGAAGGATTTTTGATGTTCTAGACGAAAATCAAATCACACCCAAAACCATCACCTGATCCTTCCCAACCCCCAAAATCGATCAAGACTTCAAAATAGATACTTGACATGTACTAGAAAAAGATACTCCTAATCAAGATCTATCATTATAGATATAGATGAGTCATTTTGGAGCATCCTGAAGGATTTTTGATGTTCTAGACGAAAATCAAATCACACCCAAAACCATCACCTGATCCTTCCCAACCCCCAAAATCGATCAAGACTTCAAAATAGATACTTGACATGTACTAGAAAAAGATACTCCTAATCAAGATCTATCATTATAGATATAGATGAGTCATTTTGGAGCATCCTGAAGGATTTTTGATGTTCTAGACGAAAATCAAATCACACCCAAAACCATCACCTGATCCTTCCCAACCCCCAAAATCGATCAAGACTTCAAAATAGATACTTGACATGTACTAGAAAAAGATACTCCTAATCAAGATCTATCATTATAGATATAGATGAGTCATTTTGGAGCATCCTGAAGGATTTTTGATGTTCTAGACGAAAATCAAATCACACCCAAAACCATCACCTGATCCTTCCCAACCCCCAAAATCGATCAAGACTTCAAAATAGATACTTGACATGTACTAGAAAAAGATACTCCTAATCAAGATCTATCATTATAGATATAGATGAGTCATTTTGGAGCATCCTGAAGGATTTTTGATGTTCTAGACGAAAATCAAATCACACCCAAAACCATCACCTGATCCTTCCCAACCCCCAAAATCGATCAAGACTTCAAAATAGATACTTGACATGTACTAGAAAAAGATACTCCTAATCAAGATCTATCATTATAGATATAGATGAGTCATTTTGGAGCATCCTGAAGGATTTTTGATGTTCTAGACGAAAATCAAATCACACCCAAAACCATCACCTGATCCTTCCCAACCCCCAAAATCGATCAAGACTTCAAAATAGATACTTGACATGTACTAGAAAAAGATACTCCTAATCAAGATCTATCATTATAGATATAGATGAGTCATTTTGGAGCATCCTGAAGGATTTTTGATGTTCTAGACGAAAATCAAATCACACCCAAAACCATCACCTGATCCTTCCCAACCCCCAAAATCGATCAAGACTTCAAAATAGATACTTGACATGTACTAGAAAAAGATACTCCTAATCAAGATCTATCATTATAGATATAGATGAGTCATTTTGGAGCATCCTGAAGGATTTTTGATGTTCTAGACGAAAATCAAATCACACCCAAAACCATCACCTGATCCTTCCCAACCCCCAAAATCGATCAAGACTTCAAAATAGATACTTGACATGTACTAGAAAAAGATACTCCTAATCAAGATCTATCATTATAGATATAGATGAGTCATTTTGGAGCATCCTGAAGGATTTTTGATGTTCTAGACGAAAATCAAATCACACCCAAAACCATCACCTGATCCTTCCCAACCCCCAAAATCGATCAAGACTTCAAAATAGATACTTGACATGTACTAGAAAAAGATACTCCTAATCAAGATCTATCATTATAGTATAGATGAGTCATTTTGGAGCATCCTGAAGGATTTTTGATGTTCTAGACGAAAATCAAATCACACCCAAAACCATCACCTGATCCTTCCCAACCCCCAAAATCGATCAAGACTTCAAAATAGATACTTGACATGTACTAGAAAAAGATACTCCTAATCAAGATCTATCATTATAGATATAGATGAGTCATTTTGGAGCATCCTGAAGGATTTTTGATGTTCTAGACGAAAATCAAATCACACCCAAAACCATCACCTGATCCTTCCCAACCCCCAAAATCGATCAAGACTTCAAAATAGATACTTGACATGTACTAGAAAAAGATACTCCTAATCAAGATCTATCATTATAGATATAGATGAGTCATTTTGGAGCATCCTGAAGGATTTTTGATGTTCTAGACGAAAATCAAATCACACCCAAAACCATCACCTGATCCTTCCCAACCCCCAAAATCGATCAAGACTTCAAAATAGATACTTGACATGTACTAGAAAAAGATACTCCTAATCAAGATCTATCATTATAGATATAGATGAGTCATTTTGGAGCATCCTGAAGGATTTTTGATGTTCTAGACGAAAATCAAATCACACCCAAAACCATCACCTGATCCTTCCCAACCCCCAAAATCGATCAAGACTTCAAAATAGATACTTGACATGTACTAGAAAAAGATACTCCTAATCAAGATCTATCATTATAGATATAGATGAGTCATTTTGGAGCATCCTGAAGGATTTTTGATGTTCTAGACGAAAATCAAATCACACCCAAAACCATCACCTGATCCTTTCCAACCCCCAAAATCGATCAAGACTTCAAAATAGATACTTGACATGTACTAGAAAAAGATACTCCTAATCAAGATCTATCATTATAGATATAGATGAGTCATTTTGGAGCATCCTGAAGGATTTTTGATGTTCTAGACGAAAATCAAATCACACCCAAAACCATCACCTGATCCTTCCCAACCCCCAAAATCGATCAAGACTTCAAAATAGATACTTGACATTGTACTAGAACAAGATACTCCTAATCAAGATCTATCATTATAGATATAGATGAGTCATTTTGGAGCATCCTGAAGGATTTTTGATGTTCTAGACGAAAATCAAATCACACCCAAAACCATCACCTGATCCTTCCCAACCCCCAAAATCGATCAAGACTTCAAAATAGATACTTGACATGTACTAGAAAAAGATACTCCTAATCAAGATCTATCATTATAGATATAGATGAGTCATTTTGGAGCATCCTGAAGGATTTTTGATGTTCTAGACGAAAATCAAATCACACCCAAAACCATCACCTGATCCTTCCCAACCCCCAAAATCGATCAAGACTTCAAAAAAGATACTTGACATGTACTAGAAAAAGATACTCCTAATCAAGATCTATCATTATAGATATAGATGAGTCATTTTGGAGCATCCTGAAGGATTTTTGATGTTCTAGACGAAAATCAAATCACACCCAAAAACCATCACCTGATCCTTCCCAACCCCCAAAATCGATCAAGACTTCAAATAGATACTTGACATGTACTAGAAAAAGATACTCCTAATCAAGATCTATCATTATAGATATAGATGAGTCATTTTGGAGCATCCTGAAGGATTTTTGATGTTCTAGACGAAAATCAAATCACACCCAAAACCATCACCTGATCCTTCCCAACCCCCAAAATCGATCAAGACTTCAAAATAGATACTTGACATGTACTAGAAAAAGATACTCCTAATCAAGATCTATCATTATAGAAATAGATGAGTCATTTTGGAGCATCCTGAAGGATTTTTTATGTTCTAGACGAAAATCAAATCACACCCAAAACCATCACCTGATCCTTCCCAACCCCCAAAATCGATCAAGACTTCAAAATAGATACTTGACATGTACTAGAAAAAGATACTCCTAATCAAGATCTATCATTATAGATATAGATGAGTCATTTTGGAGCATCCTGAAGGATTTTTGATGTTCTAGACGAAAATCAAATCACACCCAAAACCATCACCTGATCCTTCCCAACCCCCAAAATCGATCAAGACTTCAAAATAGATACTTGACATGTACTAGAAAAAGATACTCCTAATCAAGATCTATCATTATAGATATAGATGAGTCATTTTGGAGCATCCTGAAGGATTTTGGATGTTCTAGACGAAAATCAAATCACACCCAAAACCATCACCTGATCCTTCCCAACCCCCAAAATCGATCAAGACTTCAAAATAGATACTTGACATGTACTAGAAAAAGATACTCCAAATCAAGATCTATCATTATAGATATAGATGAGTCATTTTGGAGCATCCTGAAGGATTTTTGATGTTCTAGACGAAAATCAAATCACACCCAAAACCATCACCTGATCCTTCCCAACCCCCAAAATCGATCAAGACTTCAAAATAGATACTTGACATGTACTAGAAAAAGATACTCCTAATCAAGATCTATAATTATAGATATAGATGAGTCATTTTGGAGCATCCTGAAGGATTTTTGATGTTCTAGACGAAAATCAAATCACACCCAAAACCATCACCTGATCCTTCCCAACCCCCAAAATCGATCAAGACTTCAAAATAGATACTTGACATGTACTAGAAAAAGATACTCCTAATCAAGATCTATCATTATAGATATAGATGAGTCATTTTGGAGCATCCTGAAGGATTTTTGATGTTCTAGACGAAAATCAAATCACACCCAAAACCATCACCTGATCCTTCCCAACCCCCAAAATCGATCAAGACTTCAAAATAGATACTTGACATGTACTAGAAAAAGATACTCCTAATCAAGATCTATCATTATAGATATAGATGAGTCATTTTGGAGCATCCTGAAGGATTTTTGATGTTCTAGACGAAAATCAAATCACACCCAAAACCATCACCTGATCCTTCCCAACCCCCAAAATCGATCAAGACTTCAAAATAGATACTTGACATGTACTAGAAAAAGATACTCCTAATCAAGATCTATCATTATAGATATAGATGAGTCATTTTGGAGCATCCTGAAGGATTTTTGATGTTCTAGACGAAAATCAAATCACACCCAAAACCATCACCTGATCCTTCCCAACCCCCAAAATCGATCAAGACTTCAAAATAGATACTTGACATGTACTAGAAAAAGATACTCCTAATCAAGATCTATCATTATAGATATAGATGAGTCATTTTGGAGCATCCTGAAGGATTTTTGATGTTCTAGACGAAAATCAAATCACACCCAAAACCATCACCTGATCCTTCCCAACCCCCAAAATCGATCAAGACTTCAAAATAGATACTTGACATGTACTAGAAAAAGATACTCCTAATCAAGATCTATCATTATAGATATAGATGAGTCATTTTGGAGCATCCTGAAGGATTTTTGATGTTCTAGACGAAAATCAAATCACACCCAAAACCATCACCTGATCCTTCCCAACCCCCAAAATCGATCAAGACTTCAAAATAGATACTTGACATGTACTAGAAAAAGATACTCCTAATCAAGATCTATCATTATAGATATAGATGAGTCATTTTGGAGCATCCTGAAGGATTTTTGATGTTCTAGACGAAAATCAAATCACACCCAAAACCATCACCTGATCCTTCCCAACCCCCAAAATCGATCAAGATTTCAAAATAGATACTTGACATGTACTAGAAAAAGATACTCCTAATCAAGATCTATCATTATAGATATAGATGAGTCATTTTGGAGCATCCTGAAGGATTTTTGATGTTCTAGACGAAAATCAAATCACACCCAAAACCATCACCTGATCCTTCCCAACCCCCAAAATCGATCAAGACTTCAAAATAGATACTTGACATGTACTAGAAAAAGATACTCCTAATCAAGATCTATCATTATAGATATAGATGAGTCATTTTGGAGCATCCTGAAGGATTTTTGATGTTCTAGACGAAAATCAAATCACACCCAAAACCATCACCTGATCCTTCCCAACCCCCAAAATCGATCAAGACTTCAAAATAGATACTTGACATGTACTAGAAAAAGATACTCCTAATCAAGATCTATCATTATAGATATAGATGAGTCATTTTGGAGCATCCTGAAGGATTTTTGATGTTCTAGACGAAAATCAAATCACACCCAAAACCATCACCTGATCCTTCCCAACCCCCAAAATCGATCAAGACTTCAAAATAGATACTTGACATGTACTAGAAAAAGATACTCCTAATCAAGATCTATCATTATAGATATAGATGAGTCATTTTGGAGCATCCTGAAGGATTTTTGATGTTCTAGACGAAAATCAAATCACACCCAAAACCATCACCTGATCCTTCCCAACCCCCAAAATCGATCAAGACTTCAAAATAGATACTTGACATGTACTAGAAAAAGATACTCCTAATCAAGATCTATCATTATAGATATAGATGAGTCATTTTGGAGCATCCTGAAGGATTTTTGATGTTCTAGACGAAAATCAAATCACACCCAAAACCATCACCTGATCCTTCCCAACCCCCAAAATCGATCAAGACTTCAAAATAGATACTTGACATGTACTAGAAAAAGATACTCCTAATCAAGATCTATAATTATAGATATAGATGAGTCATTTTGGAGCATCCTGAAGGATTTTTGATGTTCTAGACGAAAATCAAATCACACCCAAAACCATCACCTGATCCTTCCCAACCCCCAAAATCGATCAAGACTTCAAAATAGATACTTGACATGTACTAGAAAAAGATACTCCTAATCAAGATCTATCATTATAGATATAGATGAGTCATTTTGGAGCATCCTGAAGGATTTTTGATGTTCTAGACGAAAATCAAATCACACCCAAAACCATCACCTGATCCTTCCCAACCCCCAAAATCGATCAAGACTTCAAAATAGATACTTGACATGTACTAGAAAAAGATACTCCTAATCAAGATCTATCATTATAGATATAGATGAGTCATTTTGGAGCATCCTGAAGGATTTTTGATGTTCTAGACGAAAATCAAATCACACCCAAAACCATCACCTGATCCTTCCCAACCCCCAAAATCGATCAAGACTTCAAAATAGATACTTGACATGTACTAGAAAAAGATACTCCTAATCAAGATCTATCATTATAGATATAGATGAGTCATTTTGGAGCATCCTGAAGGATTTTTGATGTTCTAGACGAAAATCAAATCACACCCAAAACCATCACCTGATCCTTCCCAACCCCCAAAATCGATCAAGACTTCAAAATAGATACTTGACATGTACTAGAAAAAGATACTCCTAATCAAGATCTATCATTATAGATATAGATGAGTCATTTTGGAGCATCCTGAAGGATTTTTGATGTTCTAGACGAAAATCAAATCACACCCAAAACCATCACCTGATCCTTCCCAACCCCCAAAATCGATCAAGACTTCAAAATAGATACTTGACATGTACTAGAAAAAGATACTCCTAATCAAGATCTATCATTATAGATATAGATGAGTCATTTTGGAGCATCCTGAAGGATTTTTGATGTTCTAGACGAAAATCAAATCACACCCAAAACCATCACCTGATCCTTCCCAACCCCCAAAATCGATCAAGACTTCAAAATAGATACTTGACATGTACTAGAAAAAGATACTCCTAATCAAGATCTATCATTATAGATATAGATGAGTCATTTTGGAGCATCCTGAAGGATTTTTGATGTTCTAGACGAAAATCAAATCACACCCAAAACCATCACCTGATCCTTCCCAACCCACAAAATCGATCAAGACTTCAAAATAGATACTTGACATGTACTAGAAAAAGATACTCCTAATCAAGATCTATCATTATAGATATAGATGAGTCATTTTGGAGCATCCTGAAGGATTTTTGATGTTCTAGACGAAAATCAAATCACACCCAAAACCATCACCTGATCCTTCCAACCCCCAAAATCGATCAAGACTTCAAAATAGATACTTGACATGTACTAGAAAAAGATACTCCTAATCAAGATCTATCATTATAGATATAGATGAGTCATTTTGGAGCATCCTGAAGGATTTTTGATGTTCTAGACGAAAATCAAATCACACCCAAAACCATCACCTGATCCTTCCCAACCCCCAAAATCGATCAAGACTTCAAAATAGATACTTGACATGTACTAGAAAAAGATACTCCTAATCAAGATCTATCATTATAGATATAGATGAGTCATTTTGGAGCATCCTGAAGGATTTTTGATGTTCTAGACGAAAATCAAATCACACCCAAAACCATCACCTGATCCTTCCCAACCCACAAAATCGATCAAGACTTCAAAATAGATACTTGACATGTACTAGAAAAAGATACTCCTAATCAAGATCTATCATTTATAGATATAGATGAGTCATTTTGGAGCATCCTGAAGGATTTTTGATGTTCTAGACGAAAATCAAATCACACCCAAAACCATCACCTGATCCTTCCCAACCCCCACAAAATCGATCAAGACTTCAAAATAGATACTTGACATGTACTAGAAAAAGATACTCCTAATCAAGATCTATCATTATAGATATAGATGAGTCATTTTGGAGCATCCTGAAGGATTTTTGATGTTCTAGACGAAAATCAAATCACACCCAAAACCATCACCTGATCCTTCCCAACCCCCAAAATCGATCAAGACTTCAAAATAGATACTTGACATGTACTAGAAAAAGATACTCCTAATCAAGATCTATCATTATAGATATAGATGAGTCATTTTGGAGCATCCTGAAGGATTTTTGATGTTCTAGACGAAAATCAAATCACACCCAAAACCATCACCTGATCCTTCCCAACCCCAAAATCGATCAAGACTTCAAAATAGATACTTGACATGTACTAGAAAAAGATACTCCTAATCAAGATCTATCATTATAGATATAGATGAGTCATTTTGGAGCATCCTGAAGGATTTTTGATGTTCTAGACGAAAATCAAATCACACCCAAAACCATCACCTGATCCTTCCCAACCCCCAAAATCGATCAAGACTTCAAAATAGATACTTGACATGTACTAGAAAAAGATACTCCTAATCAAGATCTATCATTATAGATATAGATGAGTCATTTTGGAGCATCCTGAAGGATTTTTGATGTTCTAGACGAAAATCAAATCACACCCAAAACCATCACCTGATCCTTCCCAACCCCCAAAATCGATCAAGACTTCAAAATAGATACTTGACATGTACTAGAAAAAGATACTCCTAATCAAGATCTATCATTATAGATATAGATGAGTCATTTTGGAGCATCCTGAAGGATTTTTGATGTTCTAGACGAAAATCAAATCACAATCAAAACCATCACCTGATCATTCCCAACCCCCAAAATCGATCAAGACTTCAAAATAGATACTTGACATGTACTAGAAAAAGATACTCCTAATCAAGATCTATCATTATAGATATAGATGAGTCATTTTGGAGCATCCTGAAGGATTTTTGATGTTCTAGACGAAAATCAAATCACACCCAAAACCATCACCTGATCCTTCCCAACCCCCAAAATCGATCAAGACTTCAAAATAGATACTTGACATGTACTAGAAAAAGATACTCCTAATCAAGATCTATCATTATAGATATAGATGAGTCATTTTGGAGCATCCTGAAGGATTTTTGATGTTCTAGACGAAAATCAAATCACACCCAAAACCATCACCTGATCCTTCCCAACCCCCAAAATCGATCAAGACTTCAAAATAGATACTTGACATGTACTAGAAAAAGATACTCCTAATCAAGATCTATCATTATAGATATAGATGAGTCATTTTGGAGCATCCTGAAGGATTTTTGATGTTCTAGACGAAAATCAAATCACACCCAAAACCATCACCTGATCCTTCCCAACCCCCAAAATCGATCAAGACTTCAAAATAGATACTTGACACGTACTAGAAAAAGATACTCCTAATCAAGATCTATCATTATAGATATAGATGAGTCATTTTGGAGCATCCTGAAGGATTTTTGATGTTCTAGACGAAAATCAAATCACACCCAAAACCATCACCTGATCCTTCCCAACCCCCAAAATCGATCAAGACTTCAAAATAGATACTTGACATGTACTAGAAAAAGATACTCCTAATCAAGATCTATCATTATAGATATAGATGAGTCATTTTGGAGCATCCTGAAGGATTTTTGATGTTCTAGACGAAAATCAAATAACACCCAAAACCATCACCTGATCCTTCCCAACCCCCAAAATCGATCAAGACTTCAAAATAGATACTTGACATGTACTAGAAAAAGATACTCCTAATCAAGATCTATAATTATAGATATAGATGAGTCATTTTGGAGCATCCTGAAGGATTTTTGATGTTCTAGACGAAAATCAAATCACACCCAAAACCATCACCTGATCCTTCCCAACCCCCAAAATCGATCAAGACTTCAAAATAGATACTTGACATCTACTAGAAAAAGATACTCCTAATCAAGATCTATCATTATAGATATAGATGAGTCATTTTGGAGCATCCTGAAGGATTTTTGATGTTCTAGACGAAAATCAAATCACACCCAAAACCATCACCTGATCCTTCCCAACCCCCAAAATCGATCAAGACTTCAAAATAGATACTTGACATGTACTAGAAAAAGATACTCCTAATCAAGATCTATCATTATAGATATAGATGAGTCATTTTGGAGCATCCTGAAAGATTTTTGATGTTCTAGACGAAAATCAAATCACACCCAAAACCATCACCTGATCCTTCCCAACCCCCAAAATCGATCAAGACTTCAAAATAGATACTTGACATGTACTAGAAAAAGATACTCCTAATCAAGATCTATCATTATAGATATAGATGAGTCATTTTGGAGCATCCTGAAGGATTTTTGATGTTCTAGACGAAAATCAAATCACACCCAAAACCATCACCTGATCCTTCCCAACCCCCAAAATCGATCAAGACTTCAAAATAGATACTTGACATGTACTAGAAAAAGATACTCCTAATCAAGATCTATCATTATAGATATAGATGAGTCATTTTGGAGCATCCTGAAGGATTTTTGATGTTCTAGACGAAAATCAAATCACACCCAAAACCATCACCTGATCCTTCCCAACCCCCAAAATGGATCAAGACTTCAAAATAGATACTTGACATGTACTAGAAAAAGATACTCCTAATCAAGATCTATCATTATAGATATAGATGAGTCATTTTGGAGCATCCTGAAGGATTTTTGATGTTCTAGACGAAAATCAAATCACACCCAAAACCATCACCTGATCCTTCCCAACCCCCAAAATCGATCAAGACTTCAAAATAGATACTTGACATGTACTAGAAAAAGATACTCCTAATCAAGATCTATCATTATAGATATAGATGAGTCATTTTAGAGCATCCTGAAGGATTTTTGATGTTCTAGACGAAAATCAAACCACACCCAAAACCATCACCTGATCCTTCCCAACCCCCAAAATCGATCAAGACTTCAAAATAGATACTTGACATGTACTAGAAAAAGATACTCCTAATCAAGATCTATCATTATAGATATAGATGAGTCATTTTGGAGCATCCTGAAGGATTTTTGATGTTCTAGACGAAAATCAAATCACACCCAAAACCATCACCTGATCCTTCCCAACCCCCAAAATCGATCAAGACTTCAAAATAGATACTTGACATGTACTAGAAAAAGATACTCCTAATCAAGATCTATCATTATAGATATAGATGAGTCATTTTGGAGCATCCTGAAGGATTTTTGATGTTCTAGACGAAAATCAAATCACACCCAAAACCATCACCTGATCCTTCCCAACCCCCAAAATCGATCAAGACTTCAAAATAGATACTTGACATGTACTAGAAAAAGATACTCCTAATCAAGATCTATCATTATAGATATAGATGAGTCATTTTGGAGCATCCTGAAGGATTTTTGATGTTCTAGACGAAAATCAAATCACACCCAAAACCATCACCTGATCCTTCCCAACCCCCAAAATCGATCAAGACTTCAAAATAGATACTTGACATGTACTAGAAAAAGATACTCCTAATGAAGATCTATCATTATAGATATAGATGAGTCATTTTGGAGCATCCTGAAGGATTTTTGATGTTCTAGACGAAAATCAAATCACACCCAAAACCATCACCTGATCCTTCCCAACCCCCAAAATCGATCAAGACTTCAAAATAGATACTTGACATGTACTAGAAAAAGATACTCCTAATCAAGATCTATCATTATAGATATAGATGAGTCATTTTGGAGCATCCTGAAGGATTTTTGATGTTCTAGACGAAAATCAAATCACACCCAAAACCATCACCTGATCCTTCCCAACCCCCAAAATCGATCAAGACTTCAAAATAGATACTTGACATGTACTAGAAAAAGATACTCCTAATCAAGATCTATCATTATAGATATAGATGAGTCATTTTGGAGCATCCTGAAGGATTTTTGATGTTCTAGACGAAAATCAAATCACACCCAAAACCATCACCTGATCCTTCCCAACCCCCAAAATCGATCAAGACTTCAAAATAGATACTTGATATGTACTAGAAAAAGATACTCCTAATCAAGATCTATCATTATAGATATAGATGAGTCATTTTGGAGCATCCTGAAGGATTTTTGATGTTCTAGACGAAAATCAAATCACACCCAAAACCATCACCTGATCCTTCCCAACCCCCAAAATCGATCAAGACTTCAAAATAGATACTTGACATGTACTAGAAAAAGATACTCCTAATCAAGATCTATCATTATAGATATAGATGAGTCATTTTGGAGCATCCTGAAGGATTTTTGATGTTCTAGACGAAAATCAAATCACACCCAAAACCATCACCTGATCCTTCCCAACCCCCAAAATCGATCAAGACTTCAAAATAGATACTTGACATGTGCTAGAAAAAGATACTCCTAATCAAGATCTATCATTATAGATATAGATGAGTCATTTTGGAGCATCCTGAAGGATTTTTGATGTTCTAGACGAAAATCAAATCACACCCAAAACCATCACCTGATCCTTCCCAACCCCCAAAATCGATCAAGACTTCAAAATAGATACTTGACATGTACTAGAAAAAGATACTCCTAATCAAGATCTATCATTATAGATATAGATGAGTCATTTTGGAGCATCCTGAAGGATTTTTGATGTTCTAGACGAAAATCAAATCACACCCAAAACCATCACCTGATCCTTCCCAACCCCCAAAATCGATCTCGATCAAGACTTCAAAATAGATACTTGACATCTACTAGAAAAAGATACTCCTAATCAAGATCTATCATTATAGATATAGATGAGTCATTTTGGAGCATCCTGAAGGATTTTTGATGTTCTAGACGAAAATCAAATCACACCCAAAACCATCACCTGATCCTTCCCAACCCCCAAAATCGATCAAGACTTCAAAATAGATACTTGACATGTACTAGAAAAAGATACTCCTAATCAAGATCTATAATTATAGATATAGATGAGTCATTTTGGAGCATCCTGAAGGATTTTTGATGTTCTAGACGAGAATCAAATCACACCCAAAACCATCACCTGATCCTTCCCAACCCCAAAATCGATCAAGACTTCAAAATAGATACTTGACATGTACTAGAAAAAGATACTCCTAATCAAGATCTATCATTATAGATATAGATGAGTCATTTTGGAGCATCCTGAAGGATTTTTGATGTTCTAGACGAAAATCAAATCACACCCAAAACCATCACCTGATCCTTCCCAACCCCCAAAATCGATCAAGACTTCAAAATAGATACTTGACATGTACTAGAAAAAGATACTCCTAATCAAGATCTATCATTATAGATATAGATGAGTCATTTTGGAGCATCCTGAAGGATTTTTGATGTTCTAGACGAAAATCAAATCACACCCAAAACCATCACCTGATCCTTCCCAACCCCCAAAATCGATCAAGACTTCAAAATAGATACTTGACATGTACTAGAAAAAGATACTCCTAATCAAGATCTATCATTATAGATATAGATGAGTCATTTTGGAGCATCCTGAAGGATTTTTGATGTTCTAGACGAAAATCAAATCACACCCAAAACCATCACCTGATCCTTCCCAACCCCCAAAATCGATCAAGACTTCAAAATAGATACTTGACATGTACTAGAAAAAGATACTCCTAATCAAGATCTATCATTATAGATATAGATGAGTCATTTTGGAGCATCCTGAAGGATTTTTGATGTTCTAGACGAAAATCAAATCACACCCAAAACCATCACCTGATCCTTCCCAACCCCCAAAATCGATCAAGACTTCAAAATAGATACTTGACATGTACTAGAAAAAGATACTCCTAATCAAGATCTATCATTATAGATATAGATGAGTCATTTTGGAGCATCCTGAAGGATTTTTGATGTTCTAGACGAAAATCAAATCACACCCAAAACCATCACCTGATCCTTCCCAACCCCCAAAATCGATCAAGACTTCAAAATAGATACTTGACATGTACTAGAAAAAGATACTCCTAATCAAGATCTATCATTATAGATATAGATGAGTCATTTTGGAGCATCCTGAAGGATTTTTGATGTTCTAGACGAAAATCAAATCACACCCAAAACCATCACCTGATCCTTCCCAACCCCCAAAATCGATCAAGACTTCAAAATAGATACTTGACATGTACTAGAAAAAGATACTCCTAATCAAGATCTATAATTATAGATATAGATGAGTCATTTTGGAGCATCCTGAAGGATTTTTGATGTTCTAGACGAAAATCAAATCACACCCAAAACCATCACCTGATCCTTCCCAACCCCCAAAATCGATCAAGACTTCAAAATAGATACTTGACATGTACTAGAAAAAGATAGTCCTAATCAAGATCTATCATTATAGATATAGATGAGTCATTTTGGAGCATCCTGAAGGATTTTTGATATTCTAGACGAAAATCAAATCACACCCAAAACCATCACCTGATCCTTCCCAACCCCCAAAATCGATCAAGACTTCAAAATAGATACTTGACATGTACTAGAAAAAGATACTCCTAATCAAGATCTATCATTATAGATATAGATGAGTCATTTTGGAGCATCCTGAAGGATTTTTGATGTTCTAGACGAAAATCAAATCACACCCAAAACCATCACCTGATCCTTCCCAACCCCCAAAATCGATCAAGACTTCAAAATAGATACTTGACATGTACTAGAAAAAGATACTCCTAATCAAGATCTATCATTATAGATATAGATGAGTCATTTTGGAGCATCCTGAAGGATTTTTGATGTTCTAGACGAAAATCAAATCACACCCAAAACCATCACCTGATCCTTCCCAACCCCCAAAATCGATCAAGACTTCAAAATAGATACTTGACATGTACTAGAAAAAGATACTCCTAATCAAGATCTATCATTATAGATATAGATGAGTCATTTTGGAGCATCCTGAAGGATTTTTGATGTTCTAGACGAAAATCAAATCACACCCAAAACCATCACCTGATCCTTCCCAACCCCCAAAATCGATCAAGACTTCAAAATAGATACTTGACATGTACTAGAAAAAGATACTCCTAATCAAGATCTATCATTATAGATATAGATGAGTCATTTTGGAGCATCCTGAAGGATTTTTGATGTTCTAGACGAAAATCAAATCACACCCAAAACCATCACCTGATCCTTCCCAACCCCCAAAATCGATCAAGACTTCAAAATAGATACTTGACATGTACTAGAAAAAGATACTCCTAATCAAGATCTATCATTATAGATATAGATGAGTCATTTTGGAGCATCCTGAAGGATTTTTGATGTTCTAGACGAAAATCAAATCACACCCAAAACCATCACCTGATCCTTCCCAACCCCCAAAATCGATCAAGACTTCAAAATAGATACTTGACATGTACTAGAAAAAGATACTCCTAATCAAGATCTATCATTATAGATATAGATGAGTCATTTTGGAGCATCCTGAAGGATTTTTGATGTTCTAGACGAAAATCAAATCACACCCAAAACCATCACCTGATCCTTCCCAACCCCCAAAATCGATCAAGACTTCAAAATAGATACTTGACATGTACTAGAAAAAGATACTCCTAATCAAGATCTATAATTATAGATATAGATGAGTCATTTTGGAGCATCCTGAAGGATTTTTGATGTTCTAGACGAAAATCAAATCACACCCAAAACCATCACCTGATCCTTCCCAACCCCCAAAATCGATCAAGACTTCAAAATAGATACTTGACATGTACTAGAAAAAGATACTCCTAATCAAGATCTATCATTATAGATATAGATGAGTCATTTTGGAGCATCCTGAAGGATTTTTGATGTTCTAGACGAAAATCAAATCACACCCAAAACCATCACCTGATCCTTCCCAACCCCCAAAATCGATCAAGACTTCAAAATAGATACTTGACATGTACTAGAAAAAGATACTCCTAATCAAGATCTATCATTATAGATATAGATGAGTCATTTTGGAGCATCTTGAAGGATTTTTGATGTTCTAGACGAAAATCAAATCACACCCAAAACCATCACCTGATCCTTCCCAACCCCCAAAATCGATCAAGACTTCAAAATAGATACTTGACATGTACTAGAAAAAGATACTCCTAATCAAGATCTATCATTATAGATATAGATGAGTCATTTTGGAGCATCCTGAAGGATTTTTGATGTTCTAGACGAAAATCAAATCACACCCAAAACCATCACCTGATCCTTCCCAACCCCCAAAATCGATCAAGACTTCAAAATAGATACTTGACATGTACTAGAAAAAGATACTCCTAATCAAGATCTATCATTATAGATATAGATGAGTCATTTTGGAGCATCCTGAAGGATTTTTGATGTTCTAGACGAAAATCAAATCACACCCAAAACCATCACCTGATCCTTCCCAACCCCCAAAATCGATCAAGACTTTAAAATAGATACTTGACATGTACTAGAAAAAGATACTCCTAATCAAGATCTATCATTATAGATATAGATGAGTCATTTTGGAGCATCCTGAAGGATTTTTGATGTTCTAGACGAAAATCAAATCACACCCAAAACCATCACCTGATCCTTCCCAACCCCCAAAATCGATCAAGACTTCAAAATAGATACTTGACATGTACTAGAAAAAGATACTCCTAATCAAGATCTATCATTATAGATATACATGAGTCATTTTGGAGCATCCTGAAGGATTTTTGATGTTCTAGACGAAAATCAAATCACACCCAAAACCATCACCTGATCCTTCCCAACCCCCAAAATCGATCAAGACTTCAAAATAGATACTTGACATGTACTAGAAAAAGATACTCCTAATCAAGATCTATCATTATAGATATAGATGAGTCATTTTGGAGCATCCTGAAGGATTTTTGATGTTCTAGACGAAAATCAAATCACACCCAAAACCATCACCTGATCCTTCCCAACCCCCAAAATCGATCAAGACTTCAAAATAGATACTTGACATGTACTAGAAAAAGATACTCCTAATCAAGATCTATCATTATAGATATAGATGAGTCATTTTGGAGCATCCTGAAGGATTTTTGATGTTCTAGACGAAAATCAAATCACACCCAAAACCATCACCTGATCCTTCCCAACCCCCAAAATCGATCAAGACTTCAAAATAGATACTTGACATGTACTAGAAAAAGATACTCCTAATCAAGATCTATCATTATAGATATAGATGAGTCATTTTGGAGCATCCTGAAGGATTTTTGATGTTCTAGACGAAAATCAAATCACACCCAAAACCATCACCTGATCCTTCCCAACCCCCAAAATCGATCAAGACTTCAAAATAGATACTTGACATGTACTAGAAAAAGATACTCCTAATCAAGATCTATCATTATAGATATAGATGAGTCATTTTGGAGCATCCTGAAGGATTTTTGATGTTCTAGACGAAAATCAAATCACACCCAAAACCATCACCTGATCCTTCCCAACCCCCAAAATCGATCAAGACTTCAAAATAGATACTTGACATGTACTAGAAAAAGATACTCCTAATCAAGATCTATCATTATAGATATAGATGAGTCATTTTGGAGCATCCTGAAGGATTTTTGATGTTCTAGACGAAAATCAAATCACACCCAAAACCATCACCTGATCCTTCCCAACCCCCAAAATCGATCAAGACTTCAAAATAGATACTTGACATGTACTAGAAAAAGATACTCCTAATCAAGATCTATCATTATAGATATAGATGAGTCATTTTGGAGCATCCTGAAGGATTTTTGATGTTCTAGACGAAAATCAAATCACACCCAAAACCATCACCTGATCCTTCCCAACCCCCAAAATCGATCAAGACTTCAAAATAGATACTTGACATGTACTAGAAAAAGATACTCCTAATCAAGATCTATCATTATAGATATAGATGAGTCATTTTGGAGCATCCTGAAGGATTTTTGATGTTCTAGACGAAAATCAAATCACACCCAAAACCATCACCTGATCCTTCCCAACCCCCAAAATCGATCAAGACTTCAAAATAGATACTTGACATGTACTAGAAAAAGATAATCCTAATCAAGATCTATCATTATAGATATAGATGAGTCATTTTGGAGCATCCTGAAGGATTTTTGATGTTCTAGACGAAAATCAAATCACACCCAAAACCATCACCTGATCCTTCCCAACCCCCAAAATCGATCAAGACTTCAAAATAGATACTTGACATGTACTAGAAAAAGATACTCCTAATCAAGATCTATAATTATAGATATAGATGAGTCATTTTGGAGCATCCTGAAGGATTTTTGATGTTCTAGACGAAAATCAAATCACACCCAAAACCATCACCTGATCCTTCCCAACCCCCAAAATCGATCAAGACTTCAAAATAGATACTTGACATGTACTAGAAAAAGATACTCCTAATTAAGATCTATCATTATAGATATAGATGAGTCATTTTGGAGCATCCTGAAGGATTTTTGATGTTCTAGACGAAAATCAAATCACACCCAAAACCATCACCTGATCCTTCCCAACCCCCAAAATCGATCAAGACTTCAAAATAGATATTTGACATGTACTAGAAAAAGATACTCCTAATCAAGATCTATCATTATAGATATAGATGAGTCATTTTGGAGCATCCTGAAGGATTTTTGATGTTCTAGACGAAAATCAAATCACACCCAAAACCATCACCTGATCCTTCCCAACCCCCAAAATCGATCAAGACTTCAAAATAGATACTTGACATGTACTAGAAAAAGATACTCCTAATCAAGATCTATCATTATAGATATAGATGAGTCATTTTGGAGCATCCTGAAGGATTTTTGATGTTCTAGACGAAAATCAAATCACACCCAAAACCATCACCTGATCCTTCCCAACCCCCAAAATCGATCAAGACTTCAAAATAGATACTTGACATGTACTAGAAAAAGATACTCCTAATCAAGATCTATAATTATAGATATAGATGAGTCATTTTGGATTATCCTGAAGGATTTTTGATGTTCCAGACGAAAATCAAATCACACCCAAAACCTTCACCTGATCCTTCCCAACCCCCAAAATCGATCAAGACTTCAAAATAGATACTTGACATGTACTAGAAAAAGATACTCCTAATCAAGATCTATCATTATAGATATAGATGAGTCATTTTGGAGCATCCTGAAGGATTTTTGATGTTCTAGACGAAAATCAAATCACACCCAAAACCATCACCTGATCCTTCCCAACCCCCAAAATCGATCAAGACTTCAAAATAGATACTTGACATGTACTAGAAAAAGATACTCCTAATCAAGATCTATCATTATAGATATAGATGAGTCATTTTGGAGCATCCTGAAGGATTTTTGATGTTCTAGACGAAAATCAAATCACACCCAAAACCATCACCTGATCCTTCCCAACCCCCAAAATCGATCAAGACTTCAAAATAGATACTTGACATGTACTAGAAAAAGATACTCCTAATCAAGATCTATCATTATAGATATAGATGAGTCATTTTGGAGCATCCTGAAGGATTTTTGATGTTCTAGACGAAAATCAAATCACACCCAAAACCATCACCTGATCCTTCCCAACCCCCAAAATCGATCAAGACTTCAAAATAGATACTTGACATGTACTAGAAAAAGATACTCCTAATCAAGATCTATCATTATAGATATAGATGAGTCATTTTGGAGCATCCTGAAGGATTTTTGATGTTCTAGACGAAAATCAAATCACACCCAAAACCATCACCTGATCCTTCCCAACCCCCAAAATCGATCAAGACTTCAAAATAGATACTTGACATGTACTAGAAAAAGATACTCCTAATCAAGATCTATCATTATAGATATAGATGAGTGATTTTGGAGCATCCTGAAGGATTTTTGATGTTCTAGACGAAAATCAAATCACACCCAAAACCATCACCTGATCCTTCCCAACCCCCAAAATCGATCAAGACTTCAAAATAGATACTTGACATGTACTAGAAAAAGATACTCCTAATCAAGATCTATCATTATAGATATAGATGAGTCATTTTGGAGCATCCTTAAGGATTTTTGATGTTCTAGACGAAAATCAAATCACACCCAAAACCATCACCTGATCCTTCCCAACCCCCAAAATCGATCAAGACTTCAAAATAGATACTTGACATGTACAAAAAAAAGATACTCCTAATCAAGATCTATCATTATAGATATAGATGAGTCATTTTGGAGCATCCTGAAGGATTTTTGATGTTCTAGACGAAAATCAAATCACACCCAAAACCATCACCTGATCCTTCCCAACCCCCAAAATCGATCAAGACTTCAAAATAAATACTTGACATGTACTAGAAAAAGATACTCCTAATCAAGATCTATCATTATAGATATAGATGAGTCATTTTGGAGCATCCTGAAGGATTTTTGATGTTCTAGACGAAAATCAAATCACACCCAAAACCATCACCTGATCCTTCCCAACCCCCAAAATCGATCAAGACTTCAAAATAGATACTTGACATGTACTAGAAAAAGATACTCCTAATCAAGATCTATCATTATAGATATAGATGAGTCATTTTGGAGCATCCTGAAGGATTTTTGATGTTCTAGACGAACATCAAATCACACCCAAAACCATCACCTGATCCTTCCCAACCCCCAAAATCGATCAAGACTTCAAAATAGATACTTGACATGTACTAGAAAAAGATACTCCTAATCAAGATCTATCATTATAGATATAGATGAGTCATTTTGGAGCATCCTGAAGGATTTTTGATGTTCTAGACGAAAATCAAATCACACCCAAAACCATCACCTGATCCTTCCCAACCCCCAAAATCGATCAAGACTTCAAAATAGATACTTGACATGTACTAGAAAAAGATACTTCTAATCAAGATCTATCATTATAGATATAGATGAGTCATTTTGGAGCATCCTGAAGGATTTTTGATGTTCTAGACGAAAATCAAATCACACCCAAAACCATCACCTGATCCTTCCCAACCCCCAAAATCGATCAAGACTTCAAAATAGATACTTGACATGTACTAGAAAAAGATACTCCTAATCAAGATCTATCATTATAGATATAGATGAGTCATTTTGGAGCATCCTGAAGGATTTTTGATGTTCTAGACGAAAATCAAATCACACCCAAAACCATCACCTGATCCTTCCCAACCCCCAAAATCGATCAAGACTTCAAAATAGATACTTGACATGTACTAGAAAAAGATACTCCTAATCAAGATCTATCATTATAGATATAGATGAGTCATTTTGGAGCATCCTGAAGGATTTTTGATGTTCTAGACGAAAATCAAATCACACCCAAAACCATCACCTGATCCTTCCCAACCCCCAAAATCGATCAAGACTTCAAAATAGATACTTGACATGTACTAGAAAAAGATACTCCTAATCAAGATCTATAATTATACATATAGATGAGTCATTTTGGAGCATCCTGAAGGATTTTTGATGTTCTAGACGAAAATCAAATCACACCCAAAACCATCACCTGATCCTTCCCAACCCCCAAAATCGATCAAGACTTCAAAATAGATACTTGACATGTACTAGAAAAAGATACTCCTAATCAAGATCTATCATTATAGATATAGATGAGTCATTTTGGAGCATCCTGAAGGATTTTTGATGTTCTAGACGAAAATCAAATCACACCCAAAACCATCACCTGATCCTTCCCAACCCCCAAAATCGATCAAGACTTCAAAATAGATACTTGACATGTACTAGAAAAAGATACTCCTAATCAAGATCTATCATTATAGATATAGATGAGTCATTTTGGAGCATCCTGAAGGATTTTTGATGTTCTAGACGAAAATCAAATCACACCCAAAACCATCACCTGATCCTTCCCAACCCCCAAAATCGATCAAGACTTCAAAATAGATACTTGACATGTACTAGAAAAAGATACTCCTAATCAAGATCTATCATTATAGATATAGATGAGTCATTTTGGAGCATCCTGAAGGATTTTTGATGTTCTAGACGAAAATCAAATCACACCCAAAACCATCACCTGATCCTTCCCAACCCCCAAAATCGATCAAGACTTCAAAATAGATACTTGACATGTACTAGAAAAAGATACTCCTAATCAAGATCTATCATTATAGATATAGATGAGTCATTTTGGAGCATCCTGAAGGATTTTTGATGTTCTAGACGAAAATCAAATCACACCCAAAACCATCACCTGATCCTTCCCAACCCCCAAAATCGATCAAGACTTCAAAATAGATACTTGACATGTACTAGAAAAAGATACTCCTAATCAAGATCTATCATTATAGATATAGATGAGTCATTTTGGAGCATCCTGAAGGATTTTTGATGTTCTAGACGAAAATCAAATCACACCCAAAACCATCACCTGATCCTTCCCAACCCCCAAAATCGATCAAGACTTCAAAATAGATACTTGACATGTACTAGAAAAAGATACTCCTAATCAAGATCTATCATTATAGATATAGATGAGTCATTTTGGAGCATCCTGAAGGATTTTTGATGTTCTAGACGAAAATCAAATCACACCCAAAACCATCACCTGATCCTTCCCAACCCCCAAAATCGATCAAGACTTCAAAATAGATACTTGACATGTACTAGAAAAAGATACTCCTAATCAAGATCTATCATTATAGATATAGATGAGTCATTTTGGAGCATCCTGAAGGATTTTTGATGTTCTAGACGAAAATCAAATCACACCCAAAACCATCACCTGATCCTTCCCAACCCCCAAAATCGATCAAGACTTCAAAATAGATACTTGACATGTACTAGAAAAAGATACTCCTAATCAAGATCTATCATTATAGATATAGATGAGTCATTTTGGAGCATCCTGAAGGATTTTTGATGTTCTAGACGAAAATCAAATCACACCCAAAACCATCACCTGATCCTTCCCAACCCCCAAAATCGATCAAGACTTCAAAATAGATACTTGACATGTACTAGAAAAAGATACTCCTAATCAAGATCTATAATTATACATATAGATGAGTCATTTTGGAGCATCCTGAAGGATTTTTGATGTTCTAGACGAAAATCAAATCACACCCAAAACCATCACCTGATCCTTCCCAACCCCCAAAATCGATCAAGACTTCAAAATAGATACTTGACATGTACTAGAAAAAGATACTCCTAATCAAGATCTATCATTATAGATATAGATGAGTCATTTTGGAGCATCCTGAAGGATTTTTGATGTTCTAGACGAAAATCAAATCACACCCAAAACCATCACCTGATCCTTCCCAACCCCCAAAATCGATCAAGACTTCAAAATAGATACTTGACATGTACTAGAAAAAGATACTCCTAATCAAGATCTATCATTATAGATATAGATGAGTCATTTTGGAGCATCCTGAAGGATTTTTGATGTTCTAGACGAAAATCAAATCACACCCAAAACCATCACCTGATCCTTCCCAACCCCCAAAATCGATCAAGACTTCAAAATAGATACTTGACATGTACTAGAAAAAGATACTCCTAATCAAGATCTATCATTATAGATATAGATGAGTCATTTTGGAGCATCCTGAAGGATTTTTGATGTTCTAGACGAAAATCAAATCACACCCAAAACCATCACCTGATCCTTCCCAACCCCCAAAATCGATCAAGACTTCAAAATAGATACTTGACATGTACTAGAAAAAGATACTCCTAATCAAGATCTATCATTATAGATATAGATGAGTCATTTTGGAGCATCCTGAAGGATTTTTGATGTTCTAGACGAAAATCAAATCACACCCAAAACCATCACCTGATCCTTCCCAACCCCCAAAATCGATCAAGACTTCAAAATAGATACTTGACATGTACTAGAAAAAGATACTCCTAATCAAGATCTATCATTATAGATATAGATGAGTCATTTTGGAGCATCCTGAAGGATTTTTGATGTTCTAGACGAAAATCAAATCACACCCAAAACCATCACCTGATCCTTCCCAACCCCCAAAATCGATCAAGACTTCAAAATAGATACTTGACATGTACTAGAAAAAGATACTCCTAATCAAGATCTATCATTATAGATATAGATGAGTCATTTTGGAGCATCCTGAAGGATTTTTGATGTTCTAGACGAAAATCAAATCACACCCAAGACCATCACCTGATCCTTCCCAACCCCCAAAATCGATCAAGACTTCAAAATAGATACTTGACATGTACTAGAAAAAGATACTCCTAATCAAGATCTATCATTATAGATATAGATGAGTCATTTTGGAGCATCCTGAAGGATTTTTGATGTTCTAGACGAAAATCAAATCACACCCAAAACCATCACCTGATCCTTCCCAACCCCCAAAATCGATCAAGACTTCAAAATAGATACTTGACATGTACTAGAAAAAGATACTCCTAATCAAGATCTATCATTATAGATATAGATGAGTCATTTTGGAGCATCCTGAAGGATTTTTGATGTTCTAGACGAAAATCAAATCACACCCAAAACCATCACCTGATCCTTCCCAACCCCCAAAATCGATCAAGACTTCAAAATAGATACTTGACATGTACTAGAAAAAGATACTCCTAATCAAGATCTATCATTATAGATATAGATGAGTCATTTTGGAGCATCCTGAAGGATTTTTGATGTTCTAGACGAAAATCAAATCACACCCAAAACCATCACCTGATCCTTCCCAACCCCCAAAATCGATCAAGACTTCAAAATAGATACTTGACATGTACTAGAAAAAGATACTCCTAATCAAGATCTATCATTATAGATATAGATGAGTCATTTTGGAGCATCCTGAAGGATTTTTGATGTTCTAGACGAAAATCAAATCACACCCAAAACCATCACCTGATCCTTCCCAACCCCCAAAATCGATCAAAACTTCAAAATAGATACTTGACATGTACTAGAAAAAGATACTCCTAATCAAGATCTATCATTATAGATATAGATGAGTCATTTTGGAGCATCCTGAAGGATTTTTGATGTTCTAGACGAAAATCAAATCACACCCAAAACCATCACCTGATCCTTCCCAACCCCCAAAATCGATCAAGACTTCAAAATAGATACTTGACATGTACTAGAAAAAGATACTCCTAATCAAGATCTATCATTATAGATATAGATGAGTCATTTTGGAGCATCCTGAAGGATTTTTGATGTTCTAGACGAAAATTAAATCACACCCAAAACCATCACCTGATCCTTCCCAACCCCCAAAATCGATCAAGACTTCAAAATAGATACTTGACATGTACTAGAAAAAGATACTCCTAATCAAGATCTATCATTATAGATATAGATGAGTCATTTTGGAGCATCCTGAAGGATTTTTGATGTTCTAGACGAAAATCAAATCACACCCAAAACCATCACCTGATCCTTCCCAACCCCCAAAATCGATCAAGACTTCAAAATAGATACTTGACATGTACTAGAAAAAGATACTCCTAATCAAGATCTATCATTATAGATATAGATGAGTCATTTTGGAGCATCCTGAAGGATTTTTGATGTTCTAGACGAAAATCAAATCACACCCAAAACCATCACCTGATCCTTCCCAACCCCCAAAATCGATCAAGACTTCAAAATAGATACTTGACATGTACTAGAAAAAGATACTCCTAATCAAGATCTATCATTATAGATATAGATGAGTCATTTTGGAGCATCCTGAAGGATTTTTGATGTTCTAGACGAAAATCAAATCACACCCAAAACCATCACCTGATCCTTCCCAACCCCCAAAATCGATCAAGACTTCAAAATAGATACTTGACATGTACTAGAAAAAGATACTCCTAATCAAGATCTATCATTATAGATATAGATGAGTCATTTTGGAGCATCCTGAAGGATTTTTGATGTTCTAGACGAAAATCAAATCACACCCAAAACCATCACCTGATCCTTCCCAACCCCCAAAATCGATCAAGACTTCAAAATAGATACTTGACATGTACTAGAAAAAGATACTCCTAATCAAGATCTATCATTATAGATATAGATGAGTCATTTTGGAGCATCCTGAAGGATTTTTGATGTTCTAGACGAAAATCAAATCACACCCAAAACCATCACCTGATCCTTCCCAACCCCCAAAATCGATCAAGACTTCAAAATAGATACTTGACATGTACTAGAAAAAGATACTCCTAATCAAGATCTATCATTATAGATATAGATGAGTCATTTTGGAGCATCCTGAAGGATTTTTGATGTTCTAGACGAAAATCAAATCACACCCAAAACCATCACCTGATCCTTCCCAACCCCCAAAATCGATCAAGACTTTAAAATAGATACTTGACATGTACTAGAAAAAGATACTCCTAATCAAGATCTATCATTGTAGATATAGATGAGTCATTTTGGAGCATCCTGAAGGATTTTTGATGTTCTAGACGAAAATCAAATCACACCCAAAACCATCACCTGATCATTCCCAACCCCCAAAATCGATCAAGACTTCAAAATAGATACTTGACATGTACTAGAAAAAGATACTCCTAATCAAGATCTATCATTATAGATATAGATGAGTCATTTTGGAGCATCCTGAAGGATTTTTGATGTTCTAGACGAAAATCAAATCACACCCAAAACCATCACCTGATCCTTCCCAACCCCCAAAATCGATCAAGACTTCAAAATAGATACTTGACATGTACTAGAAAAAGATACTCCTAATCAAGATCTATCATTATAGATATAGATGAGTCATTTTGGAGCATCCTGAAGGATTTTTGATGTTCTAGACGAAAATCAAATCACACCCAAAACCATCACCTGATCCTTCCCAACCCCCAAAATCGATCAAGACTTCAAAATAGATACTTGACATGTACTAAAAAAAGATACTCGTAATCAAGATCTATCATTATAGATATAGATGAGTCATTTTGGAGCATCCTGAAGGATTTTTGATGTTCTAGACGAAAATCAAATCACACCCAAAACCATCACCTGATCCTTCCCAACCCCCAAAATCGATTAAGACTTCAAAATAGATACTTGACATGTACTAGAAAAAGATACTCCTAATCAAGATCTATCATTATAGATATAGATGAATCATTTTGGAGCATCCTGAAGGATTTTTGATGTTCTAGACGAAAATCAAATCACACCCAAAACCATCACCTGATCCTTCCCAACCCCCAAAATCGATCAAGACTTCAAAATAGATACTTGACATGTACCAGAAAAAGATACTCCTAATCAAGATCTATCATTATAGATATAGATGAGTCATTTTGGAGCATCCTGAAGGATTTTTGATGTTCTAGACGAAAATCAAATCACACCCAAAACCATCACCTGATCCTTCCCAACCCCCAAAATCGATCAAGACTTCAAAATAGATACTTGACATGTACTAGAAAAAGATACTCCTAATCAAGATCTATCATTATAGATATAGATGAGTCATTTTGGAGCATCCTGAAGGATTTTTGATGTTCTAGACGAAAATCAAATCACACCCAAAACCATCACCTGATCCTTCCCAACCCCCAAAATCGATCAAGACTTCAAAATAGATACTTGACATGTACTAGAAAAAGATACTCCTAATCAAGATCTATCATTATAGATATAGATGAGTCATTTTGGAGCATCCTGAAGGATTTTTGATGTTCTAGACGAAAATCAAATCACACCCAAAACCATCACCTGATCCTTCCCAACCCCCAAAATCGATCAAGACTTCAAAATAGATACTTGACATGTACTAGAAAAAGATACTCCTAATCAAGATCTATCATTATAGATATAGATGAGGATTTTTGATGTTCTAGACGAAAATCAAATCACACCCAAAACCATCACCTGATCCTTCCCAACCCCCAAAATCGATCAAGACTTCAAAATAGATACTTGACATGTACTAGAAAAAGATACTCCTAATCAAGATCTATCATTATAGATATAGATGAGTCATTTTGGAGCATCCTGAAGGATTTTTGATGTTCTAGACGGAAATCAAATCACACCCAAAACCATCACCTGATCCTTCCCAACCCCCAAAATCGATCAAGACTTCAAAATAGATACTTGACATGTACTAGAAAAAGATACTCCTAATCAAGATCTATCATTATAGATATAGATGAGTCATTTTGGAGCATCCTGAAGGATTTTTGATGTTCTAGACGGAAATCAAATCACACCCAAAACCATCACCTGATCCTTCCCAACCCCCAAAATCGATCAAGACTTCAAAATAGATACTTGACATGTACTAGAAAAAGATACTCCTAATCAAGATCTATCATTATAGATATAGATGAGTCATTTTGGAGCATCCTGAAGGATTTTTGATGTTCTAGACGAAAATCAAATCACACCCAAAACCAAGACCTGATCCTTCTTAACCCCCAAAATCGATCAAGACTTCAAAATAGATACTTGACATGTACTAGAAAAAGATACTTCTAATCAAGATCTATCATTATAGATATAGATGAGTCATTTTGGAGCATCCTGAAGGATTTTTGATGTTCTAGACGAAAATCAAATCACACCCAAAACCATCACCTGATCCTTCCCAACCCCCAAAATCGATCAAGACTTCAAAATAGATACTTGACATGTACTAGAAAAACATACTCCTAATCAAGATCTATCATTATAGATATAGATGAGTCATTTTGGAGCATCCTGAAGGATTTTTGATGTTCTAGACGAAAATCAAATCACACCCAAAACCATCACCTGATCCTTCCCAACCCCCAAAATCGATCAAGACTTCAAAATAGATACTTGACATGTACTAGAAAAAGATACTCCTAATCAAGCTCTATCATTATAGATATGGATGAGTCATTTTGGAGCATCCTGAAGGATTTTTGATGTTCTAGACGAAAATCAAATCACACCCAAAACCATCACCTGATCCTTCCCAACCCCCAAAATCGATCAAGACTTCAAAATAGATACTTGACATGTACTAGAAAAAGATACTCCTAATCAAGATCTATCATTATAGATATAGATGAGTCATTTTGGAGCATCCTGAAGGATTTTTGATGTTCTAGACGAAAATCAAATCACACCCAAAACCATCACCTGATCCTTCCCAACCCCCAAAATCGATCAAGACTTCAAAATAGATACTTGACATGTACTAGAAAAAGATACTCCTAATCAAGATCTATCATTATAGATATAGATGAGTCATTTTGGAGCATCCTGAAGGATTTTTGATGTTCTAGACGAAAATCAAATCACACCCAAAACCATCACCTGATCCTTCCCAACCCCCAAAATCGATCAAGACTTCAAAATAGATACTTGACATGTACTAGAAAAAGATACTCCTAATCAAGATCTATCATTATAGATATAGATGAGTCATTTTGGAGCATCCTGAAGGATTTTTGATGTTCTAGACGAAAATCAAATCACACCCAAAACCATCACCTGATCCTTCCCAACCCCCAAAATCGATCAAGACTTCAAAATAGATACTTGACATGTACTAGAAAAAGATACTCCTAATCAAGATCTATCATTATAGATATAGATGAGTCATTTTGGAGCATCCTGAAGGATTTTTGATGTTCTAGACGAAAATCAAATCACACCCAAAACCATCACCTGATCCTTCCCAACCCCCAAAATCGATCAAGACTTCAAAATAGATACTTGACATGTACTAGAAAAAGATACTCCTAATCAAGATCTATCATTATAGATATAGATGAGTCATTTTGGAGCATCCTGAAGGATTTTTGATGTTCTAGACGAAAATCAAATCACACCCAAAACCAAGACCTGATCCTTCTTAACCCCCAAAATCGATCAAGACTTCAAAATAGATACTTGACATGTACTAGAAAAAGATACTCCTAATCAAGATCTATCATTATAGATATAGATGAGTCATTTTGGAGCATCCTGAAGGATTTTTGATGTTCTAGACGAAAATCAAATCACACCCAAAACCATCACCTGATCCTTCCCAACCCCCAAAATCGATCAAGACTTCAAAATAGATACTTGACATGTACTAGAAAAAGATACTCCTAATCAAGATCTATCATTATAGATATAGATGAGTCATTTTGGAGCATCCTGAAGGATTTTTGATGTTCTAGACGAAAATCAAATCACACCCAAAACCATCACCTGATCCTTCCCAACCCCCAAAATCGATCAAGACTTCAAAATAGATACTTGACATGTACTAGAAAAAGATACTCCTAATCAAGCTCTATCATTATAGATATAGATGAGTCATTTTGGAGCATCCTGAAGGATTTTTGATGTTCTAGACGAAAATCAAATCACACCCAAAACCATCACCTGATCCTTCCCAACCCCCAAAATCGATCAAGACTTCAAAATAGATACTTGACATGTACTAGAAAAAGATACTCCTAATCAAGATCTATCATTATAGATATAGATGAGTCATTTTGGAGCATCCTGAAGGATTTTTGATGTTCTAGACGAAAATCAAATCACACCCAAAACCATCACCTGATCCTTCCCAACCCCCAAAATCGATCAAGACTTCAAAATAGATACTTGACATGTACTAGAAAAAGATACTCCTAATCAAGATCTATCATTATAGATATAGATGAGTCATTTTGGAGCATCCTGAAGGATTTTTGATGTTCTAGACGAAAATCAAATCACACCCAAAACCATCACCTGATCCTTCCCAACCCCCAAAATCGATCAAGACTTCAAAATAGATACTTGACATGTACTAGAAAAAGATACTCCTAATCAAGATCTATCATTATAGATATAGATGAGTCATTTTGGAGCATCCTGAAGGATTTTTGATGTTCTAGACGAAAATCAAATCACACCCAAAACCATCACCTGATCCTTCCCAACCCCCAAAATCGATCAAGACTTCAAAATAGATACTTGACATGTACTAGAAAAAGATACTCCTAATCAAGATCTATCATTATAGATATAGATGAGTCATTTTGGAGCATCCTGAAGGATTTTTGATGTTCTAGACGAAAATCAAATCACACCCAAAACCATCACCTGATCCTTCCCAACCCCCAAAATCGATCAAGACTTCAAAATAGATACTTGACATGTACTAGAAAAAGATACTCCTAATCAAGATCTATCATTATAGATATAGATGAGTCATTTTGGAGCATCCTGAAGGATTTTTGATGTTCTAGACGAAAATCAAATCACACCCAAAACCATCACCTGATCCTTCCCAACCCCCAAAATCTATCAAGACTTCAAAATAGATACTTGACATGTACTAGAAAAAGATACTCCTAATCAAGATCTATCATTATAGATATAGATGAGTCATTTTGGAGCATCCTGAAGGATTTTTGATGTTCTAGACGAAAATCAAATCACACCCAAAACCATCACCTGATCCTTCCCAACCCCCAAAATCGATCAAGACTTCAAAATAGATACTTGACATGTACTAGAAAAAGATACTCCTAATCAAGATCTATCATTATAGATATAGATGAGTCATTTTGGAGCATCCTGAAGGATTTTTGATGTTCTAGACGAAAATCAAATCACACCAAAACCATCACCTGATCCTTCCCAACCCCCAAAATCGATCAAGACTTCAAAATAGTTACTTGACATGTACTAGAAAAAGATACTCCTAATCAAGATCTATCATTAAAGATATAGATGAGTCATTTTGGAGCATCCTGGAGGATTTTTGATGTTCTAGACGAAAATCAAATCACACCCAAAACCATCACCTGATCCTTCCCAACCCCCAAAATCGATCAAGACTTCAAAATAGATACTCCTAATCAAGATCTATCATTATAGATATAGATGAGTCATTTTGGAGCATCCTGAAGGATTTTTGATGTTCTAGACGAAAATCAAATCACACCCAAAACCATCACCTGATCCTTCCCAACCCCCAAAATCGATCAAGACTTCAAAATAGATACTTGACATGTACTAGAAAAAGATACTCCTAATCAAGATCTATCATTATAGATATAGATGAGTCATTTTGGAGCATCCTGAAGGATTTTTGATGTTCTAGACGAAAATCAAATCACACCCAAAACCATCACCTGATCCTTCCCAACCCCCAAAATCGATCAAGACTTCAAAATAGATACTTGACATATACTAGAAAAAGATACTCCTAATCAAGATCTATCGTTATAGATATAGATGAGTCATTTTGGAGCATCCTGAAGGATTTTTGATGTTCTAGACGAAAATCAAATCACACCCAAAACCATCACCTGATCCTTCTTAACCCCCAAAATCGATCAAGACTTCAAAATAGATACTTGACATGTACTAGAAAAAGATACTCCTAATCAAGATCTATCATTATAGATATAGATGAGTCATTTTGGAGCATCCTGAAGGATTTTTGATGTTCTAGACGAAAATCAAATCACACCCAAAACCATCACCTGATCCTTCCCAACCCCCAAAATCGATCAAGACTTCAAAATAGATACTTGACATGTACTAGAAAAAGATACTCCTAATCAAGATCTATCATTATAGATATAGATGAGTCATTTTGGAGCATCCTGAAGGATTTTTGATGTTCTAGACGAAAATCAAATCACACCCAAAACCATCACCTGATCCTTCCCAACCCCCAAAATCGATCAAGACTTCAAAATAGATACTTGACATGTACTAGAAAAAGATACTCCTAATCAAGATCTATCATTATAGATATAGATGAGTCATTTTGGAGCATCCTGAAGGATTTTTGATGTTCTAGACGAAAATCAAATCACACCCAAAACCATCACCTGATCCTTCCCAACCCCCAAAATCGATCAAGACTTCAAAATAGATACTTGACATGTACTAGAAAAAGATACTCCTAATCAAGATCTATCATTATAGATATAGATGAGTCATTTTGGAGCATCCTGAAGGATTTTTGATGTTCTAGACGAAAATCAAATCACACCCAAAACCATCACCTGATCCTTCCCAACCCCCAAAATCGATCAAGACTTCAAAATAGATACTTGACATATACTAGAAAAAGATACTCCTAATCAAGATCTATCGTTATAGATATAGATGAGTCATTTTGGAGCATCCTGAAGGATTTTTGATGTTCTAGACGAAAATCAAATCACACCCAAAACCATCACCTGATCCTTCTTAACCCCCAAAATCGATCAAGACTTCAAAATAGATACTTGACATGTACTAGAAAAAGATACTCCTAATCAAGATCTATCATTATAGATATAGATGAGTCATTTTGGAGCATCCTGAAGGATTTTTGATGTTCTAGACGAAAATCAAATCACACCCAAAACCATCACCTGATCCTTCCCAACCCCCAAAATCGATCAAGACTTCAAAATAGATACTTGACATGTACTAGAAAAAGATACTCCTAATCAAGATCTATCATTATAGATATAGATGAGTCATTTTGGAGCATCCTGAAGGATTTTTGATGTTCTAGACGAAAATCAAATCACACCCAAAACCATCACCTGATCCTTCCCAACCCCCAAAATCGATCAAGACTTCAAAATAGATACTTGACATGTACTAGAAAAAGATACTCCTAATCAAGCTCTATCATTATAGATATGGATGAGTCATTTTGGAGCATCCTGAAGGATTTTTGATGTTCTAGACGAAAATCAAATCACACCCAAAAACCATCACCCTGATCCTTCCCAACCCCCAAAATCGATCAAGACTTCAAAATAGATACTTGACATGTACTAGAAAAAGATACTCCTAATCAAGATCTATCATTATAGATATAGATGAATCCTTTTGGAGCATCCTGAAGGATTTTTGATGTTCTAGACGAAAATCAAATCACACCCAAAACCATCACCTGATCCTTCCCAACCCCCAAAATCGATCAAGACTTCAAAATAGATACTTGACATGTACTAGAAAAAGATACTCCTAATCAAGATCTATCATTATAGATATAGATGAGTCATTTTGGAGCATCCTGAAGGATTTTTGATGTTCTAGACGAAAATCAAATCACACCCAAAACCATCAACCTGATCCTTCCCAACCCCCAAAATCGATCAAGACTTCAAAATAGATACTTGACATGTACTAGAAAAAGATACTCCTAATCAAGATCTATCATTATAGATATAGATGAGTCATTTTGGAGCATCCTGAAGGATTTTTGATGTTCTAGACGAAAATTCAAATCACACCCAAAACCATCACCTGATCCTTCCAACCCCCAAAATCTATCAAGACTTCAAAATAGATACTTGACATGTACTAGAAAAAGATACTCCTAATCAAGATCTATCATTATAGATATAGATGAGTCATTTTGGAGCATCCTGAAGGATTTTTGATGTTCTAGACGAAAATCAAATCACACCCAAAACCATCACCTGATCCTTCCCAACCCCCAAAATCGATCAAGACTTCAAAATAGATACTTGACATGTACTAGAAAAAGATACTCCTAATCAAGATCTATCATTATAGATATAGATGAGTCATTTTGGAGCATCCTGAAGGATTTTTGATGTTCTAGACGAAAATCAAAATCACACCAAAACCATCACCTGATCCTTCCCAACCCCCAAAATCGATCAAGACTTCAAAATAGTTACTTGACATGTACTAGAAAAAGATACTCCTAATCAAGATCTATCATTAAAGATATAGATGAGTCATTTTGGAGCATCCTGGAGGATTTTTGATGTTCTAGACGAAAATCAAATCACACCCAAAACCATCACCTGATCCTTCCCAACCCCCCAAAATCGATCAAGACTTCAAAATAGATACTTGACATGTACTAGAAAAAGATACTCCTAATCAAGATCTATCATTATAGATATAGATGAGTCATTTTGGAGCATCCTGAAGGATTTTTGATGTTCTAGACGAAAATCAAATCACACCCAAAACCATCACCTGATCCTTCCCAACCCCCAAAATCTATCAAGACTTCAAAATAGATACTTGACATGTACTAGAAAAAGATACTCCTAATCAAGATCTATCATTATAGATATAGATGAGTCATTTTGGAGCATCCTGAAGGATTTTTTGATGTTCTAGACGAAAATCAAATCACACCCAAAACCATCACCTGATCCTTCCCAACCCCCAAAATCGATCAAGACTTCAAAATAGATACTTGACATGTACTAGAAAAAGATACTCCTAATCAAGATCTATCATTATAGATATAGATGAGTCATTTTGGAGCATCCTGAAGGATTTTTGATGTTCTAGACGAAAATCAAATCACACCAAAACCATCACCTGATCCTTCCCAACCCCCAAAATCGATCAAGACTTCAAAATAGTTACTTGACATGTACTAGAAAAAAGATACTCCTAATCAAGATCTATCATTAAAGATATAGATGAGTCATTTTGGAGCATCCTGGAGGATTTTTGATGTTCTAGAACGAAAATCAAATCACACCCAAAACCAATCACCTGATCCTTCCCAACCCCCAAAATCGATCAAGACTTCAAAATAGATACTCCTAATCAAGATCTATCATTATAGATATAGATGAGTCATTTTGGAGCATCCTGAAGGATTTTTGATGTTCTAGACGAAAATCAAATCACACCCAAAACCATCACCTGATCCTTCCCAACCCCCAAAATCGATCAAGACTTCAAAATAGATACTTGACATGTACTAGAAAAAGATACTCCTAATCAAGATCTATCATTATAGATATAGATGAGTCATTTTGGAGCATCCTGAAGGATTTTTGATGTTCTAGACGAAAATCAAATCACAACCCAAAACCATCACCTGATCCTTCCCAACCCCCAAAAATAGATCAAGACTTCAAAATAGATACTTGACATGTACTAGAAAAAGATACTCCTAATCAAGATCTATAATTATAGATATAGATGAGTCATTTTGGAGCATCCTGAAGGATTTTTGATGTTCTATACGAAAATCAAATCACACCCCAAAACCATCACCTGATCCTTCCCCAACCCCCAAAATCGATCAAGACTTCAAAATAGATACTTGACATGTACTAGAAAAAGATACTCCTAATCAAGATCTATCATATAGATATAGATGAGTCATTTTGGAGCATCCTGAAAGATTTTTGATGTTCTAGACGAAAATCAAATCACACCCAAAACCATCACCTGATCCTTCCCCAACCCCCAAAATCGATCAAGACTTCAAAATAGATACTTGACATGTACTAGAAAAAGATACTCCTAATCAAGATCTATCATTATAGATATAGATGAGTCATTTTGGAGCATCCTGAAGGATTTTTGATGTTCTAGACGAAAATCAAATCACACCCAAAACCATCACCTGATCCTTCCCAACCCCCAAAATCGATCAAGACTTCAAAATAGATACTTGACATGTACTAGAAAAAGATACTTCTAAATCAAGATCTATCATTATAGATATAGATGAGTCATTTTGGAGCATCCTGAAGGATTTTTGATGTTCTAGACGAAAATCAAATCACACCCAAAACCATCACCTGATCCTTCCCAACCCCCAAAATCGATCAAGACTTCAAAAATAGATACTTGACATGTACTAGAAAAAGATACTCCTAATCAAGATCTATCATTATAGATATAGATGAGTCATTTTGGAGCATCCTGAAGGATTTTTAATGTTCTAGACGAAAATCAAATCACACCCAAAACCATCACCCTGATCCTTCCCAACCCCCAAAATCGATCAAGACTTCAAAATAGATACTTGACAAGTACTAGAAAAAGATACTCCTAATCAAGATCTATCATTATAGATATAGATGAGTCATTTTGGAGCATCCTGAAGGATTTTTGATGTTCTAGACGAAAATCAAATCACACCCAAAAACCATCACCTGATCCTCCCAACCCCCAAAATCGATCAAAGACTTCAAAATAGATACTTGACATGTACTAGAAAAAGATACTCCTAATCAAGATCTATCATTATAGATATAGATGAGTCATTTTGGAGCAATCCTGAAGGATTTTTGATGTTCTAGACGAAAATCAAATCACACCCAAAACCATCACCTGATCCTTCCCAACCCCCAAAATCGATCAAGACTTCAAAATAGATACTTGACATGTACTAGAAAAAGATACTCCTAATCAAGATCTATCATTATAGATATAGATGAGTCCATTTTGGAGCATCCCTGAAGGATTTTTTGATGTTCTAGACGAAAATCAAATCACACCCAAAACCATCACCTGATCCTTCCCAACCCCCAAAATCGATCAAGACTTTCAAATAGATACTTGACATGTACTAGAAAAAAGATACTCCTAATCAAGATCTATCATTATAGATATAGATGAGTCATTTTGGAGCATCCTGAAGGATTTTTGATGTTCTAGACGAAAATCAAATCACACCCCAAAACCATCACCTGATCCTTCCCAACCCCCAAAATCGATCAAGACTTCAAAATAGATACTTGACATGTACTAGAAAAAGATACTCCTAATCAAGATCTATCATTATAGATATAGATGAGTCATTTTGGAGCATCCTGAAGGATTTTTGATGTTCCAGACGAAAATCAAATCACACCCAAAAACCATCACCTGATCCTCTCCCAACCCCCAAAATCGATCAAGACTTCAAAATAGATACTTGACATGTACTAGAAAAAGATACTCCTAATCAAGATCTATCATTATAGATATAGATGAGTCATTTTGGAGCATCCTGAAGGATTTTTGATGTTCTAGACGAAAATCAAATCACACCCAAAACCATCACCTGATCCTTCCCAACCCCCAAAATCGATCAAGACTTCAAAATAGATACTTGACATGTACTAGAAAAAGATACTCCTAATCAAGATCTATCATTATAGATATAGATGAGTCATTTTTGAGCATCCTGAAGGATTTTTGATGTTCCAGACGAAAATCAAATCACACCCAAAACCATCACCTGATCCTTCCCAACCCCCAAAATCGATCAAGACTTCAAAATAGATACTTGACATGTACTAGAAAAAGATACTCCTAATCAAGATCTATCATTATAGATATAGATGAGTCACTTTGGAGCATCCTGAAGGATTTTTGATGTTCTAGACGAAAATCAATCACACCCAAAACCATCACCTGATCCTTCCCAAACCCCCAAAATCGATCAAGACTTCAAAATAGATACTTGACATGTACTAGAAAAAGATACTCCTAATCAAGATCATATCATTATAGATATTGATTGAGTCATTTTTGGAGCATCCTGAAGGATTTTTGATGTTCTAGACGAAAAATCAAATCACACCCAAAAACCATCACCTGATCCTTCCCAACCCCCAAAATCGATCAAGACTTCAAAATAGATACTTGACATGTACTAGAAAAAGATACTCCTAATCAAGATCTATCATTATAGATATAGATGAGTCATTTTGGAGCATCCTGAAGGATTTTTGATGTTCTAGACGAAAATCAAATCACACCCAAAACCATCACCTGATCCTTCCCAACCCCCAAAATCGATCAAGACTTCAAAATAGATACTTGACATGTACTAGAAAAAGATACTCCTAATCAAGATCTATCATTATAGATATAGATGAGTCATTTTGGAGCATCCTGAAGGATTTTTGATGTTCTAGACGAAAATCAAATCACACCCAAAACCATCACCTGATCCTTCCCAACCCCCAAAATCGATCAAGACTTCAAAATAGATACTTGACATGTACTAGAAAAAGATACTCCTAATCAAGATCTATCATTATAGATATAGATGAGTCATTTTGGAGCATCCTGAAGGATTTTTGATGTTCTAGACGAAAATCAAATCACACCCAAAACCATCACCTGATCCTTCCCAACCCCCAAAATCGATCAAGACTTCAAAATAGATACTTGACATGTACTAGAAAAAGATACTCCTAATCAAGATCTATCATTATAGATATAGATGAGTCATTTTGGAGCATCCTGAAGGATTTTTGATGTTCTAGACGAAAATCAAATCACACCCAAAACCATCACCTGATCCTTCCCAACCCCCAAAATCGATCAAGACTTCAAAATAGATACTTGACATGTACTAGAAAAAGATACTCCTAATCAAGATCTATCATTATAGATATAGATGAGTCATTTTGGAGCTTCCTGAAGGATTTTTGATGTTCTAGACGAAAATCAAATCACACCCAAAACCATCACCTGATCCTTCCCAACCCCCAAAATCGATCAAGACTTCAAAATAGATACTTGACATGTACTAGAAAAAGATACTCCTAATCAAGATCTATCATTATAGATATAGATGAGTCATTTTGGAGCATCCTGAAGGATTTTTGATGTTCTAGACGAAAATCAAATCACACCCAAAACCATCACCTGATCCTTCCCAACCCCCAAAATCGATCAAGACTTCAAAATAGATACTTGACATGTACTAGAAAAAGATACTCCTAATCAAGATCTATCATTATAGATATAGATGAGTCATTTTGGAGCATCCTGAAGGATTTTTGATGTTCTAGACGAAAATCAAATCACACCCAAAACCATCACCTGATCCTTCCCAACCCCCAAAATCGATCAAGACTTCAAAATAGATACTTGACATGT
>NW_026605653.1:0-121271 GCF_945859685.1 Eupeodes corollae | reverse complement strand
GATTTTGGGGGTTGGGAAATATCAGGTGATGGTTTTGGGTGTGATTTGATTTTCGTCTAGAACATCAAAAATCCTTCAGGATGCTCCAAAATGACTCATCTATATCTATAATGATAGATCTTGATTAGGAGTATCTTTTTCTAGTACATGTCAAGTATCTATTTTGAAGTCTTGATCGATTTTGGGGGTTGGGAAGGATCAGGTGTTGGTTTTGGGTGTGATTTGATTTTCGTCTAGAACATCAAAAATCCTTCAGGATGCTCCAAAATGACTCATCTATATCTATGATGATAGATCTTGATTAGGAGTATCTTTTTCTAGTACATGTCAAGTATCTATTTTGAAGTCTTGATCGATTTTGGGGGTTGGGAAGGATCAGGTGATGGTTTTGGGTGTGATTTGATTTTCGTCTAGAACATCAAAAATCCTTCAGGATGCTCCAAAATGACTCATCTATATCTATAATGATAGATGTTGATTAGGAGTATCTTTTTCTAGTACATGTCAAGTATCTATTTTGAAGTCTTGATCGATTTTGGGGGTTGGGAAATATCAGGTGATGGTTTTGGGTGTGATTTGATTTTCGTCTAGAACATCAAAAATCCTTCAGGATGCTCCAAAATGACTCATCTATATCTATAATGATAGATCTTGATTAGGAGTATCTTTTTCTAGTACATGTCAAGTATCTATTTTGAAGTCTTGATCGATTTTGGGGGTTGGGAAGGATCAGGTGTTGGTTTTGGGTGTGATTTGATTTTCGTCTAGAACATCAAAAATCCTTCAGGATGCTCCAAAATTACTCATCTATATCTATAATGATAGATCTTGATTAGGAGTATCTTTTTCTAGTACATGTCAAGTATCTATTTTGAAGTCTTGATCGATTTTGGGGGTTGGGAAGGATCAGGTGATGGTTTTGGGTGTGATTTGATTTTCGTCTAGAACATCAAAAATCCTTCAGGATGCTATAAAATGACTCATCTATATCTATAATGATAGATCTTGATTAGGAGTATCTTTTTCTAGTATATGTCAAGTATCTATTTTGAAGTCTTGATCGATTTTGGGGGTTGGGAAGGATCAGGTGATGGTTTTGGGTGTGTTTTGATTTTCGTCTAGAACATCAAAAATCCTTCAGGATGCTCCAAAATGACTCATCTATATCTATAATGATAGATCTTGATTAGGAGTATCTTTTTCTAGTACATGTCAAGTATCTATTTTGAAGTCTTGATCGATTTTGGGGGTTGGGAAGGATCAGGTGATGGTTTTGGTGTGATTTGATTTTCGTCTAGAACATCAAAAATCCTTCAGGATGCTCCAAAATGACTCATCTATATCTATAATGATAGATCTTGATTAGGAGTATCTTTTTCTAGTACATGTCAAGTATCTATTTTGAAGTCTTGATCGATTTTGGGGGTTGGGAAGGATCAGGTGATGGTTTTGGGTGTGATTTGATTTTCGTCTAGAACATCAAAAATCCTTCAGGATGCTCCAAAATGACTCATCTATATCTATAATGATAGATCTTGATTAGGAGTATCTTTTTATAGTACATGTCAAGTATCTATTTTGAAGTCTTGATCGATTTTGGGGGTTGGGAAGGATCAGGTGATGGTTTTGGGTGTGATTTGATTTTCGTCTAGAACATCAAAAATCCTTCAGGATGCTCCAAAATGACTCATCTATATCTATAATGATAGATCTTGATTAGGAGTATCTTTTTCTAGTACATGTCAAGTATCTATTTTGAAGTCTTGATCGATTTTGGGGGTTGGGAAGGATCAGGTGATGGTTTTGGGTGTGATTTGATTTTCGTCTAGAACATCAAAAATCCTTCAGGATGCTCCAAAATGACTCATCTATATCTATAATGATAGATCTTGATTAGGAGTATCTTTTTCTAGTACATGTCAAGTATCTATTTTGAAGTCTTGATCGATTTTGGGGGTTGGGAAGGATCAGGTGATGGTTTTGGGTGTGATTTGATTTTCGTCTAGAACATCAAAAATCCTTCAGGATGCTCCAAAATGACTCATCTATATCTATAATGATAGATCTTGATTAGGAGTATCTTTTTCTAGTACATGTCAAGTATCTATTTTGAAGTCTTGATCGATTTTGGGGGTTGGGAAGGATCAGGTGATGGTTTTGGGTGTGATTTGATTTTCGTCTAGAACATCAAAAATCCTTCAGGATGCTATAAAATGACTCATCTATATCTATAATGATAGATCTTGATTAGGAGTATCTTTTTCTAGTACATGTCAAGTATCTATTTTGAAGTCTTGATCGATTTTGGGGGTTGGGAAGGATCAGGTGATGGTTTTGGGTGTGTTTTGATTTTCGTCTAGAACATCAAAAATCCTTCAGGATGCTCCAAAATGACTCATCTATATCTATAATGATAGATCTTGATTAGGAGTATCTTTTTCTAGTACATGTCAAGTATCTATTTTGAAGTCTTGATCGATTTTGGGGGTTGGGAAGGATCAGGTGATGGTTTTGGGTGTGATTTGATTTTCGTCTAGAACATCAAAAATCCTTCAGGATGCTCCAAAATGACTCATCTATATCTATAATGATAGATCTTGATTAGGAGTATCTTTTTCTAGTACATGTCAAGTATCTATTTTGAAGTCTTGATCGATTTTGGGGGTTGGGAAGGATCAGGTGATGGTTTTGGGTGTGATTTGATTTTCGTCTAGAACATCAAAAATCCTTCAGGATGCTCCAAAATGACTCATCTATATCTATAATGATAGATCTTGATTAGGAGTATCTTTTTATAGTACATGTCAAGTATCTATTTTGAAGTCTTGATCGATTTTGGGGGTTGGGAAGGATCAGGTGATGGTTTTGGGTGTGATTTGATTTTCGTCTAGAACATCAAAAATCCTTCAGGATGCTCCAAAATGACTCATCTATATCTATAATGATAGATCTTGATTAGGAGTATCTTTTTCTAGTACATGTCAAGTATCTATTTTGAAGTCTTGATCGATTTTGGGGGTTGGGAAGGATCAGGTGATGGTTTTGGGTGTGATTTGATTTTCGTCTAGAACATCAAAAATCCTTCAGGATGCTCCAAAAATGACTCATCTATATCTATAATGATAGATCTTGATTAGGAGTATCTTTTTCTAGTACATGTCAAGTATCTATTTTGAAGTCTTGATCGATTTTGGGGGTTGGGAAGGATCAGGTGATGGTTTTGGGTGTGATTTGATTTTCGTCTAGAACATCAAAAATCCTTCAGGATGCTCCAAAATGACTCATCTATATCTATAATGATAGATCTTGATTAGGAGTATCTTTTTCTAGTACATGTCAAGTATCTATTTTGAAGTCTTGATCGATTTTGGGGGTTGGGAAGGATCAGGTGATGGTTTTGGGTGTGATTTGATTTTCGTCTAGAACATCAAAAATCCTTCAGGATGCTCCAAAATGACTCATCTATATCTATAATGATAGATCTTGATTAGGAGTATCTTTTTCTAGTACATGTCAAGTATCTATTTTGAAGTCTTGATCAATTTTGGGGGTTGGGAAGGATCAGGTGATGGTTTTGGGTGTGATTTGATTTTCGTCTAGAACATCAAAAATCCTTCAGGATGCTCCAAAATGACTCATCTATATCTATAATGATAGATCTTGATTAGGAGTATCTTTTTCTAGTACATGTCAAGTATCTATTTTGAAGTCTTGATCGATTTTGGGGGTTGGGAAGGATCAGGTGATGGTTTTGGGTGTGATTTGATTTTCGTCTAGAACATCAAAAATCCTTCAGGATGCTCCAAAATGACTCATCTATATCTATAATGATAGATCTTGATTAGGAGTATCTTTTTCTGGTACATGTCAAGTATCTATTTTGAAGTCTTGATCGATTTTGGGGGTTGGGAAGGATCAGGTGATGGTTTTGGGTGTGATTTGATTTTCGTCTAGAACATCAAAAATCCTTCAGGATGCTCCAAAATGACTCATCTATATCTATAATGATAGATCTTGATTAGGAGTATCTTTTTCTAGTACATGTCAAGTATCTATTTTGAAGTCTTGATCGATTTTGGGGGTTGGGAAGGATCAGGTGATGGTTTTGGGTGGATTTGATTTTCGTCTAGAACATCAAAAATCCTTCAGGATGCTCCAAAATGACTCATCTATATCTATAATGATAGATCTTGATTAGGAGTATCTTTTTCTAGTACATGTCAAGTATCTATTTTGAAGTCTTGATCGATTTTGGGGGTTGGGAAGGATCAGGTGATGGTTTTGGGTGTGATTTGATTTCCGTCTAGAACATCAAAAATCCTTCAGGATGCTCCAAAATGACTCATCTATATCTATAAAGATAGATCTTGATTAGGAGTATCTTTTTCTAGTAAATGTCAAGTATCTATTTTGAAGTCTTGATCGATTTTGGGGGTTGGGAAGGATCAGGTGATGGTTTTGGGTGTGATTTGATTTTCGTCTAGAACATCAAAAATCCTTCAGGATGCTCCAAAATGACTCATCTATATCTATAATGATAGATCTTGATTAGGAGTATCTTTTTCTAGTACATGTCAAGTATCTATTTTGAAGTCTTGATCGATTTTGGGGGTTGGGAAGGATCAGGTGATGGTTTTGGGTGTGATTTGATTTTCGTCTAGAACATCAAAAATCCTTCAGGATGCTCCAAAATGACTCATCTATATCTATAATGATAGATCTTGATTAGGAGTATCTTTTTCTAGTACATGTCAAGTATCTATTTTGAAGTCTTGATCGATTTTGGGGGTTGGGAAGGATCAGGTGATGGTTTTGGGTGTGATTTGATTTTCGTCTAGAACATCAAAAATCCTTAAGGATGCTCCAAAATGACTCATCTATATCTATAATGATAGATCTTGATTAGGAGTATCTTTTTCTAGTACATGTCAAGTATCTATTTTGAAGTCTGATCGATTTTGGGGGTTGGGAAGGATCAGGTGATGGTTTTGGGTGTGATTTGATTTTCGTCTAGAACATCAAAAATCCTTCAGGATGCTCCAAAATGACTCATCTATATCTATAATGATAGATCTTGATTAGGAGTATCTTTTTCTAGTACATGTCAAGTATCTATTTTGAAGTCTTGATCGATTTTGGGGGTTGGGAAGGATCAGGTGATGGTTTTGGGTGTGATTTGATTTTCGTCTAGAACATCAAAAATCCTTCAGGATGCTCCAAAATGACTCATCTATATCTATAATGATAGATCTTGATTAGGAGTATCTTTTTCTAGTACATGTCAAGTATCTATTTTGAAGTCTTGATCGATTTTGGGGGTTGGGAAGGATCAGGTGATGGTTTTGGGTGTGATTTGATTTTCGTCTAGAACATCAAAAATCCTTCAGGATGCTCCAAAATGACTCATCTATATCTATAATGATAGATCTTGATTAGGAGTATCTTTTTCTAGTACATGTCAAGTATCTATTTTGAAGTCTTGATCGATTTTGGGGGTTGGGAAGGATCAGGTGATGGTTTTGGGTGTGATTTGATTTTCGTCTAGAACATCAAAAATCCTTCAGGATGCTCCAAAATGACTCATCTATATCTATAATGATAGATCTTGATTAGGAGTATCTTTTTCTAGTACATGTCAAGTATATATTTTGAAGTCTTGATCGATTTTGGGGGTTGGGAAGGATCAGGTGATGGTTTTGGGTGTGATTTGATTTTCGTCTAGAACATCAAAAATCCTTCAGGATGCTCCAAAATGACTCATCTATATCTATAATGATAGATCTTGATTAGGAGTATCTTTTTCTAGTACATGTCAAGTATCTATTTTGAAGTCTTGATCGATTTTGGGGGTTGGGAAGGATCAGGTGATGGTTTTGGGTGTGATTTGATTTTCGTCTAGAACATCAAAAATCCTTCAGGATGCTCCAAAATGACTCATCTATATCTATAATGATAGATCTTGATTAGGAGTATCTTTTTCTAGTACATGTCAAGTATCTATTTTGAAGTCTTGATCGATTTTGGGGGTTGGGAAGGATCAGGTGATGGTTTTGGGTGTGATTTGATTTTCGTCTAGAACATCAAAAATCCTTCAGGATGCTCCAAAATGACTCATCTATATCTATAATGATAGATCTTGATTAGGAGTATCTTTTTCTAGTACATGTCAAGTATCTATTTTGAAGTCTTGATCGATTTTGGGGGTTGGGAAGGATCAGGTGATGGTTTTGGGTGTGATTTGATTTTCGTCTAGAACATCAAAAATCCTTCAGGATGCTCCAAAATGACTCATCTATATCTATAATGATAGATCTTGATTAGGAGTATCTTTTTCTAGTACATGTCAAGTATCTATTTTGAAGTCTTGATCGATTTTGGGGGTTGGGAAGGATCAGGTGATGGTTTTGGGTGTGATTTGATTTTCGTCTAGAACATCAAAAATCCTTCAGGATGCTCCAAAATGACTCATCTATATCTATAATGATAGATCTTGATTAGGAGTATCTTTTTCTAGTACATGTCAAGTATCTATTTTGAAGTCTTGATCGATTTTGGGGGTTGGGAAGGATCAGGTGATGGTTTTAGGGTGTGATTTGATTTTCGTCTAGAACATCAAAAATCCTTCAGGATGCTCCAAAATGACTCATCTATATCTATAATGATAGATCTTGATTAGGAGTATCTTTTTCTAGTACATGTCAAGTATCTATTTTGAAGTCTTGATCGATTTTGGGGGTTGGGAAGGATCAGGTGATGGTTTTGGGTGTGATTTGATTTTCGTCTAGAACATCAAAAATCCTTCAGGATGCTCCAAAATGACTCATCTATATCTATAATGATAGATCTTGATTAGGAGTATCTTTTTCTAGTACATGTCAAGTATCTATTTTGAAGTCTTGATCGATTTTGGGGGTTGGGAAGGATCAGGTGATGGTTTTGGGTGTGATTTGATTTTCGTCTAGAACATCAAAAATCCTTCAGGATGCTCCAAAATGACTCACCTATATCTATAATGATAGATCTTGATTAGGAGTATATTTTTCTAGTACATGTCAAGTATCTATTTTGAAGTCTTGATCGATTTTGGGGGTTGGGAAGGATCAGGTGATGGTTTTGGGTGTGATTTGATTTTCCAAATGACTCATCTATATCTATAATGATAGATCTTGATTAGGAGTATCTTTTTCTAGTACATGTCAAGTATCTATTTTGAAGTCTTGATCGATTTTGGGGGTTGGGAAGGATCAGGTGATGGTTTTGGGTGTGATTTGATTTTCGTCTAGAACATCAAAAATCCTTCAGGATGCTCCAAAATGACTCATCTATATCTATAATGATAGATCTTGATTAGGAGTATCTTTTTCTAGTACATGTCAAGTATCTATTTTGAAGTCTTGATCGATTTTGGGGGTTGGGAAGGATCAGGTGATGGTTTTGGGTGTGATTTGATTTTCGTCTAGAAAATCAAAAATCCTTCAGGATGCTCCAAAATGACTCATCTATATCTATAATGATAGATCTTGATTAGGAGTATCTTTTTCTAGTACATGTCAAGTATCTATTTTGAAGTCTTGATCGATTTTGGGGGTTGGGAAGGATCAGGTGATGGTTTTGGGTGTGATTTGATTTTCGTCTAGAACATCAAAAATCCTTCAGGATGCTCCAAAATGACTCATCTATATCTATAATGATAGATCTTGATTAGGAGTATCTTTTTCTAGTACATGTCAAGTATCTATTTTGAAGTCTTGATCGATTTTGGGGGTTGGGAAGGATCAGGTGATGGTTTTGGGTGTGATTTGATTTTCGTCTAGAACATCAAAAATCCTTCAGGATGCTCCAAAATGACTCATCTATATCTATAATGATAGATCTTGATTAGGAGTATCTTTTTCTAGTACATGTCAAGTATCTATTTTGAAGTCATGATCGATTTTGGGGGTTGGGAAGGATCAGGTGATGGTTTTGGGTGTGATTTGATTTTCGTCTAGAACATCAAAAATCCTTCAGGATGCTCCAAAATGACTCATCTATATCTATAATGATAGATCTTGATTAGGAGTATCTTTTTCTAGTACATGTCAAGTATCTATTTTGAAGTCTTGATCGATTTTGGGGGTTGGGAAGGATCAGGTGATGGTTTTGGGTGTGATTTGATTTTCGTCTAGAACACCAAAAATCCTTCAGGATGCTCCAAAATATCTATATCTATAATGATAGATCTTGATTAGGAGTATCTTTTTCTAGTACATGTCAAGTATCTATTTTGAAGTCTTGATCGATTTTGGGGTTGGAAGGATCAGGTGATGGTTTTGGGTGTGATTTGATTTTCGTCTAGAACATCAAAAATCCTTCAGGGATGCTCCAAAATGACTCATCTATATCTATAATGATAGATCTTGATTAGGAGTATTCTTTTTCTAGTACATGTCAAGTATCTATTTTGAAGTCTTGATCGATTTTGGGGGTTGGGAAGGATCAGGTGATGGTTTTGGGTGTGATTTGATTTTCGTCTAGAACATCAAAAATCCTTCAGGATGCTCCAAAATGACTCATCTATATCTATAATGATAGATCTTGATTAGGAGTATCTTTTTCTAGTACATGTCAAGTATCTATTTTGAAGTCTTGATCGATTTTGGGGGGTTGGGAAGGGATCAGGTGATGGTTTTGGGGTGTGATTTGATTTTCGTCTAGAACATCAAAAATCCTTCAGGATGCTCCAAAATGACTTCATCTATATCTATAATGATAGATCTTGATTAGGAGTATCTTTTTCTAGTACATGTCAAGTATCTATTTTGAAGTCTTGATCGATTTTGGGGGTTGGGAAGGATCAGGTGATGGTTTTGGGTGTGATTTGATTTTCGTCTAGAACATCAAAAATCCTTCAGGATGCTCCAAAATGACTCATCTATATCTATAATGATAGATCTTGATTAGGAGTATCTTTTTCTAGTACATGTCAAGTATCTATTTTGAAGTCTTGATCGATTTTGGGGGTTGGGAAGGATCAGGTGATGGTTTTGGGTGTGATTTGATTTTCGTCTAGAACATCAAAAAATCCTTCAGGATGCTCCAAAATGACTCATCTATATCTATAATGATAGATCTTGATTAGGAGTATCTTTTTCTAGTACATGTCAAGTATCTATTTTGAAGTCTTGATCGATTTTGGGGGTTGGGAAGGATCAGGTGATGGTTTTGGGTGTGATTTGATTTTCGTCTAGAACATCAAAAATCCTTCAGGATGCTCCAAAATGACTCATCTATATCTATAATGATAGATCTTGATTAGGAGTATCTTTTTCTAGTACATGTCAAGTATCTATTTTGAAGTCTTGATCGATTTTGGCGGTTGGGAAGGATCAGGTGATGGTTTTGGGTGTGATTTGATTTTCGTCTAGAACATCAAAAATCCTTCAGGATGCTCCAAAATGACTCATCTATATCTATAATGATAGATCTTGATTAGGAGTATCTTTTTCTAGTACATGTCAAGTATCTATTTTGAAGTCTTGATCGATTTTGGGGGTTGGGAAGGATCAGGTGATGGTTTTGGGTGTGATTTGATTTTCGTCTAGAACATCAAAAATCCTTCAGGATGCTCCAAATGACTCATCTATATCTATAATGATAGATCTTGATTAGGAGTATCTTTTTCTAGTACATGTCAAGTATCTATTTTGAAGTCTTGATCGATTTTGGGGGTTTTGAAGGATCAGGTGATGGTTTTGGGTGTGATTTGATTTTCGTCTAGAACATCAAAAATCCTTCAGGATACTCCAAAATGACTCATCTATATCTATAATGATAGATCTTGATTAGGAGTATCTTTTTCTAGTACATGTCAAGTATCTATTTTGAAGTCTTGATCGATTTTGGGGGTTGGGAAGGATCAGGTGATGGTTTTGGGTGTGATTTGATTTTCGTCTAGAACATCAAAAATCCTTCAGGATGCTCCAAAATGACTCATCTATATCTATAATGATAGATCTTGATTAGGAGTATCTTTTTCTAGTACATGTCAAGTATCTATTTTGAAGTCTTGATCGATTTTGGGGGTTGGGAAGGATCAGGTGATGGTTTTGGGTGTGATTTGATTTTCGTCTAGAACATCAAAAATCCTTCAGGATGCTCCAAAATGACTCATCTATATCTATAATGATAGATCTTGATTAGGAGTATCTTTTTCTAGTACATGTCAAGTATCTATTTTGAAGTCTTGATCGATTTTGGGGGTTGGGAAGGATCAGGTGATGGTTTTGGGTGTGATTTGATTTTCGTCTAGAACATCAAAAATCCTTCAGGATGCTCCAAAATGACTCATCTATATCTATAATGATAGATCTTGATTAGGAGTATCTTTTTCTAGTACATGTCAAGTATCTATTTTGAAGTCTTGATCGATTTTGGGGGTTGGGAAGGATCAGGTGATGGTTTTGGGTGTGATTTGATTTTCGTCTAGAACATCAAAAATCCTTCAGGATGCTCCAAAATGACTCATCTATATCTATAATGATAGATCTTGATTAGGAGTATTTTTTTCTAGTACATGTCAAGTATCTATTTTGAAGTCTTGATCGATTTTGGGGGTTGGGAAGGATCAGGTGATGGTTTTGGGTGTGATTTGATTTTCGTCTAGAACATCAAAAATCCTTCAGGATGCTCCAAAATGACTCATCTATATCTATAATGATAGATCTTGATTAGGAGTATCTTTTTCTAGTACATGTCAAGTATCTATTTTGAAGTCTTGATCGATTTTGGGGGTTGGGAAGGATCAGGTGATGGTTTTGGGTGTGATTTGATTTTCGTCTAGAACATCAAAAATCCTTCAGGATGCTCCAAAATGACTCATCTATATCTATAATGATAGATCTTGATTAGGAGTATCTTTTTCTAGTACATGTCAAGTATCTATTTTGAAGTCTTGATCGATTTTGGGGATTGGGAAGGATCAGGTAGAACATCAAAAATCCTTCAGGATGCTCCAAAATGACTCATCTATATCTATAATGATAGATCTTGATTAGGAGTATCTTTTTCTAGTACATGTCAAGTATCTATTTTGAAGTCTTGATCGATTTTGGGGGTTGGGAAGGATCAGGTGATGGTTTTGGGTGTGATTTGATTTTCGTCTAGAACATCAAAAATCCTTCAGGATGCTCCAAAATGACTCATCTATATCTATAATGATAGATCTTGATTAGGAGTATCTTTTTCTAGTACATGTCAAGTATCTATTTTGAAGTCTTGATCGATTTTGGGGGTTGGGAAGGATCAGGTGATGGTTTTGGGTGTGATTTGATTTTCGTCTAGAACATCAAAAATCCTTCAGGATGCTCCAAAATGACTCATCTATATCTATAATGATAGATCTTGATTAGGAGTATCTTTTTCTAGTACATGTCAAGTATCTATTTTGAAGTCTTGATCGATTTTGGGGGTTGGGAAGGATCAGGTGATGGTTTTGGGTGTGATTTGATTTTCGTCTAGAACATCAAAAATCCTTCAGGATGCTCCAAAATGACTCATCTATATCTATAATGATAGATCTTGATTAGGAGTATCTTTTTCTAGTACATGTCAAGTATCTATTTTGAAGTCTTGATCGATTTTGGGGATTGGGAAGGATCAGGTAGAACATCAAAAATCCTTCAGGATGCTCCAAAATGACTCATCTATATCTATAATGATAGATCTTGATTAGGAGTATCTTTTTCTAGTACATGTCAAGTATCTATTTTGAAGTCTTGATCGATTTTGGGGGTTGGGAAGGATCAGGTGATGGTTTTGGGTGTGATTTGATTTTCGTCTAGAACATCAAAAATCCTTCAGGATGCTCCAAAATGACTCATCTATATCTATAATGATAGATCTTGATTAGGAGTATCTTTTTCTAGTACATGTCAAGTATCTATTTTGAAGTCTTGATCGATTTTGGGGGTTGGGAAGGATCAGGTGATGGTTTTGGGTGTGATTTGATTTTCGTCTAGAACATCAAAAATCCTTCAGGATGCTCCAAAATGACTCATCTATATCTATAATGATAGATCTTGATTAGGAGTATCTTTTTCTAGTACATGTCAAGTATCTATTTTGAAGTCTTGATCGATTTTGGGGGTTGGGAAGGATCAGGTGATGGTTTTGGGTGTGATTTGATTTTCGTCTAGAACATCAAAAATCCTTCAGGATGCTCCAAAATGACTCATCTATATCTATAATGATAGATCTTGATTAGGAGTATCTTTTTCTAGTACATGTCAAGTATCTATTTTGAAGTCTTGATCGATTTTGGGGGTTGGGAAGGATCAGGTGATGGTTTTGGGTGTGATTTGATTTTCGTCTAGAACATCAAAAATCCTTCAGGATGCTCCAAAATGACTCATCTATATCTATAATGATAGATCTTGATTAGGAATATCTTTTTCTAGTACATGTCAAGTATCTATTTTGAAGTCTTGATCGATTTTGGGGGTTGGGAAGGATCAGGTGATGGTTTTGGGTGTGATTTGATTTTCGTCTAGAACATCAAAAATCCTTCAGGATGCTCCAAAATGACTCATCTATATCTATAATGATAGATCTTGATTAGGAGTATCTTTTTCTAGTACATGTCAAGTATCTATTTTGAAGTCTTGATCGATTTTGGGGGTTGGGAAGGATCAGGTGATGGTTTTGGGTGTGATTTGATTTTCGTCTAGAACATCAAAAATCCTTCAGGATGCTCCAAAATGACTCATCTATATCTATAATGATAGATCTTGATTAGGAGTATCTTTTTCTAGTACATGTCAAGTATCTATTTTGAAGTCTTGATCGATTTTGGGGGTTGGGAAGGATCAGGTGATGGTTTTGGGTGTGATTTGATTTTCGTCTAGAACATCAAAAATCCTTCAGGATGCTCCAAAATGACTCATCTATATCTATAATGATAGATCTTGATTAGGAGTATCTTTTTCTAGTACATGTCAAGTATCTATTTTGAAGTCTTGATCGATTTTGGGGGTTGGGAAGGATCAGGTGATGGTTTTGGGTGTGATTTGATTTTCGTCTAGAACATCAAAAATCCTTCAGGATGCTCCAAAATAACTCATCTATATCTATAATGATAGATCTTGATTAGGAGTATCTTTTTCTAGTACATGTCAAGTATCTATTTTGAAGTCTTGATCGATTTTGGGGGTTGGGAAGGATCAGGTGATGGTTTTGGGTGTGATTTGATTTTCGTCTAGAACATCAAAAATCCTTCAGGATGCTCCAAAATGACTCATCTATATCTATAATGATAGATCTTGATTAGGAGTATCTTTTTCTAGTACATGTCAAGTATCTATTTTGAAGTCTTGATCGATTTTGGGGGTTGGGAAGGATCAGGTGATGGTTTTGGGTGTGATTTGATTTTCGTCTAGAACATCAAAAATCCTTCAGGATGCTCCAAAATGACTCATCTATATCTATAATGATAGATCTTGATTAGGAGTATCTTTTTCTAGTACATGTCAAGTATCTATTTTGAAGTCTTGATCGATTTTGGGGGTTGGGAAGGATCAGTTGATGGTTTTGGGTGTGATTTGATTTTCGTCTAGAACATCAAAAATCCTTCAGGATGCTCCAAAATGACTCATCTATATCTATAATGATAGATCTTGATTAGGAGTATCTTTTTCTAGTACATGTCAAGTATCTATTTTGAAGTCTTGATCGATTTTGGGGGTTGGGAAGGATCAGGTGATGGTTTTGGGTGTGATTTGATTTTCGTCTAGAACATCAAAAATCCTTCAGGATGCTCCAAAATGACTCATCTATATCTATAATGATAGATCTTGATTAGGAGTATCTTTTTCTAGTACATGTCAAGTATCTATTTTGAAGTCTTGATCGATTTTGGGGGTTGGGAAGGATCAGGTGATGGTTTTGGGTGTGATTTGATTTTCGTCTAGAACATCAAAAATCCTTCAGGATGCTCCAAAATGACTCATCTATATCTATAATGATAGATCTTGATTAGGAGTATCTTTTTCTAGTACATGACAAGTATCTATTTTGAAGTCTTGATCGATTTTGGGGGTTGGGAAGGATCAGGTGATGGTTTTGGGTGTGATTTGATTTTCGTCTAGAACATCAAAAATCCTTCAGGATGCTCCAAAATGACTCATCTATATCTATAATGATAGATCTTGATTAGGAGTATCTTTTTCTAGTACATGTCAAGTATTTATTTTGAAGTCTTGATCGATTTTGGGGGTTGGGAAGGATCAGGTGATGGTTTTGGGTGTGATTTGATTTTCGTCTAGAACATCAAAAATCCTTCAGGATGCTCCAAAATGACTCATCTATATCTATAATGATAGATCTTGATTAGGAGTATCTTTTTCTAGTACATGTCAAGTATCTATTTTGAAGTCTTGATCGATTTTGGGGGTTGGGAAGGATCAGGTGATGGTTTTGGGTGTGATTTGATTTTCGTCTAGAACATCAAAAATCCTTCAGGATGCTCCAAAATGACTCATCTATATCTATAATGATAGATCTTGATTAGGAGTATCTTTTTCTAGTACATGTCAAGTATCTATTTTGAAGTCTTGATCGATTTTGGGGGTTGGGAAGGATCAGGTGATGGTTTTGGGTGTGATTTGATTTTCGTCTAGAACATCAAAAATCCTTCAGGATGCTCCAAAATGACTCATCTATATCTATAATGATAGATCTTGATTAGGAGTATCTTTTTCTAGTACATGTCAAGTATCTATTTTGAAGTCTTGATCGATTTTGGGGGTTGGGAAGGATCAGGTGATGGTTTTGGGTGTGATTTGATTTTCGTCTAGAACATCAAAAATCCTTCAGGATGCTCCAAAATGACTCATCTATATCTATAATGATAGATCTTGATTAGGAGTATCTTTTTCTAGTACATGTCAAGTATCTATTTTGAAGTCTTGATCGATTTTGGGGGTTGGGAAGGATCAGGTGATGGTTTTGGGTGTGATTTGATTTTCGTCTAGAACATCAAAAATCCTTCAGGATGCTCCAAAATGACTCATCTATATCTATAATGATAGATCTTGATTAGGAGTATCTTTTTCTAGTACATGTCAAGTATCTATTTTGAAGTCTTGATCGATTTTGGGGGTTGGGAAGGATCAGGTGATGGTTTTGGGTGTGATTTGATTTTCGTCTAGAACATCAAAAATCCTTCAGGATGCTCCAAAATGACTCATCTATATCTATAATGATAGATCTTGATTAGGAGTATCTTTTTCTAGTACATGTCAAGTATCTATTTTGAAGTCTTGATCGATTTTGGGGGTTGGGAAGGATCAGGTGATGGTTTTGGGTGTGATTTGATTTTCGTCTAGAACATCAAAAATCCTTCAGGATGCTCCAAAATGACTCATCTATATCTATAATGATAGATCTTGATTAGGAGTATCTTTTTCTAGTACATGTCAAGTATCTATTTTGAAGTCTTGATCGATTTTGGGGGTTGGGAAGGATCAGGTGATGGTTTTGGGTGTGATTTGATTTTCGTCTAGAACATCAAAAATCCTTCAGGATGCTCCAAAATGACTCATCTATATCTATAATGATAGATCTTGATTAGGAATATCTTTTTCTAGTACATGTCAAGTATCTATTTTGAAGTCTTGATCGATTTTGGGGGTTGGGAAGGATCAGGTGATGGTTTTGGGTGTGATTTGATTTTCGTCTAGAACATCAAAAAATCCTTCAGGATGCTCCAAAATGACTCATCTATATCTATAATGATAGATCTTGATTAGGAGTATCTTTTTCTAGTACATGTCAAGTATCTATTTTGAAGTCTTGATCGATTTTGGGGGTTGGGAAGGATCAGGTGATGGTTTTGGGTGTGATTTGATTTTGGTCTAGAACATCAAAAATCCTTCAGGATGCTCCAAAATGACTCATCTATATCTATAATGATAGATCTTGATTAGGAGTATCTTTTTCTAGTACATGTCAAGTATCTATTTTGAAGTCTTGATCGATTTTGGGGGTTGGGAAGGATCAGGTGATGGTTTTGGGTGTGATTTGATTTTCGTCTAGAACATCAAAAATCCTTCAGGATGCTCCAAAATGACTCATCTATATCTATAATGATAGATCTTGATTAGGAGTATCTTTTTCTAGTACATGTCAAGTATCTATTTTGAAGTCTTGATCGATTTTGGGGGTTGGGAAGGATCAGGTGATGGTTTTGGGTGTGATTTGATTTTCGTCTAGAACATCAAAAATCCTTCAGGATGCTCCAAAATAACTCATCTATATCTATAATGATAGATCTTGATTAGGAGTATCTTTTTCTAGTACATGTCAAGTATCTATTTTGAAGTCTTGATCGATTTTGGGGGTTGGGAAGGATCAGGTGATGGTTTTGGGTGTGATTTGATTTTCGTCTAGAACATCAAAAATCCTTCAGGATGCTCCAAAATGACTCATCTATATCTATAATGATAGATCTTGATTAGGAGTATCTTTTTCTAGTACATGTCAAGTATCTATTTTGAAGTCTTGATCGATTTTGGGGGTTGGGAAGGATCAGGTGATGGTTTTGGGTGTGATTTGATTTTCGTCTAGAACATCAAAAATCCTTCAGGATGCTCCAAAATGACTCATCTATATCTATAATGATAGATCTTGATTAGGAGTATCTTTTTCTAGTACATGTCAAGTATCTATTTTGAAGTCTTGATCGATTTTGGGGGTTGGGAAGGATCAGGTGATGGTTTTGGGTGTGATTTGATTTTCGTCTAGAACATCAAAAATCCTTCAGGATGCTCCAAAATGACTCATCTATATCTATAATGATAGATCTTGATTAGGAGTATCTTTTTCTAGTACATGTCAAGTATCTATTTTGAAGTCTTGATCGATTTTGGGGGTTGGGAAGGATCAGGTGATGGTTTTGGGTGTGATTTGATTTTCGTCTAGAACATCAAAAATCCTTCAGGATGCTCCAAAATGACTCATCTATATCTATAATGATAGATCTTGATTAGGAGTATCTTTTTCTAGTACATGTCAAGTATCTATTTTGAAGTCTTGATCGATTTTGGGGGTTGGGAAGGATCAGGTGATGGTTTTGGGTGTGATTTGATTTTCGTCTAGAACATCAAAAATCCTTCAGGATGCTCCAAAATGACTCATCTATATCTATAATGATAGATCTTGATTAGGAGTATCTTTTTCTAGTACATGTCAAGTATCTATTTTGAAGTCTTGATCGATTTTGGGGGTTGGGAAGGATCAGGTGATGGTTTTGGGTGTGATTTGATTTTCGTCTAGAACATCAAAAATCCTTCAGGATGCTCCAAAATGACTCATCTATATCTATAATGATAGATCTTGATTAGGAGTATCTTTTTCTAGTACATGTCAAGTATTTATTTTGAAGTCTTGATCGATTTTGGGGGTTGGGAAGGATCAGGTGATGGTTTTGGGTGTGATTTGATTTTCGTCTAGAACATCAAAAATCCTTCAGGATGCTCCAAAATGACTCATCTATATCTATAATGATAGATCTTGATTAGGAGTATCTTTTTCTAGTACATGTCAAGTATCTATTTTGAAGTCTTGATCGATTTTGGGGGTTGGGAAGGATCAGGTGATGGTTTTGGGTGTGATTTGATTTTCGTCTAGAACATCAAAAATCCTTCAGGATGCTCCAAAATGACTCATCTATATCTATAATGATAGATCTTGATTAGGAGTATCTTTTTCTAGTACATGTCAAGTATCTATTTTGAAGTCTTGATCGATTTTGGGGGTTGGGAAGGATCAGGTGATGGTTTTGGGTGTGATTTGATTTTCGTCTAGAACATCAAAAATCCTTCAGGATGCTCCAAAATGACTCATCTATATCTATAATGATAGATCTTGATTAGGAGTATCTTTTTCTAGTACATGTCAAGTATCTATTTTGAAGTCTTGATCGATTTTGGGGGTTGGGAAGGATCAGGTGATGGTTTTGGGTGTGATTTGATTTTCGTCTAGAACATCAAAAATCCTTCAGGATGCTCCAAAATGACTCATCTATATCTATAATGATAGATCTTGATTAGGAGTATCTTTTTCTAGTACATGTCAAGTATCTATTTTGAAGTCTTGATCGATTTTGGGGGTTGGGAAGGATCAGGTGATGGTTTTGGGTGTGATTTGATTTTCGTCTAGAACATCAAAAATCCTTCAGGATGCTCCAAAATGACTCATCTATATCTATAATGATAGATCTTGATTAGGAGTATCTTTTTCTAGTACATGGCAAGTATCTATTTTGAAGTCTTGATCGATTTTGGGGGTTTGGAAGGATCAGGTGATGGTTTTGGGTGTGATTTGATTTTCGTCTAGAACATCAAAAATCCTTCAGGATGCTCCAAAATGACTCATCTATATCTATAATGATAGATCTTGATTAGGAGTATCTTTTTCTAGTACATGTCAAGTATCTATTTTGAAGTCTTGATCGATTTTGGGGGTTGGGAAGGATCAGGTGATGGTTTTGGGTGTGATTTGATTTTCGTCCAGAACATCAAAAATCCTTCAGGATGCTCCAAAATGACTCATCTATATCTATAATGATAGATCTTGATTAGGAGTATCTTTTTCTAGTACATGTCAAGTATCTATTTTGAAGTCTTGATCGATTTTGGGGGTTGGGAAGGATCAGGTGATGGTTTTGGGTGTGATTTGATTTTCGTCTAGAACATCAAAAATCCTTCAGGATGCTCCAAAATGACTCATCTATATCTATAATGATAGATCTTGATTAGGAGTATCTTTTTCTAGTACATGTCAAGTATCTATTTTGAAGTCTTGATCGATTTTGGGGGTTGGGAAGGATCAGGTGATGGTTTTGGGTGTGATTTGATTTTCGTCTAGAACATCAAAAATCCTTCAGGATGCTCCAAAATGACTCATCTATATCTATAATGATAGATCTTGATTAGGAGTATCTTTTTCTAGTACATGTCAAGTATCTATTTTGAAGTCTTGATCGATTTTGGGGGTTGGGAAGGATCAGGTGATGGTTTTGGGTGTGATTTGATTTTCGTCTAGAACATCAAAAATCCTTCAGGATGCTCCAAAATGACTCATCTATATCTATAATGATAGATCTTGATTAGGAGTATCTTTTTCTAGTACATGTCAAGTATCTATTTTGAAGTCTTGATCGATTTTGGGGGTTGGGAAGGATCAGGTGATGGTTTTGGGTGTGATTTGATTTTCGTCTAGAACATTTAAAATCCTTCAGGATGCTCCAAAATGACTCATCTATATCTATAATGATAGATCTTGATTAGGAGTATCTTTTTCTAGTACATGTCAAGTATCTATTTTGAAGTCTTGATCGATTTTGGGGGTTGGGAAGGATCAGGTGATGGTTTTGGGTGTGATTTGATTTTCGTCTAGAACATCAAAAATCCTTCAGGATGCTCCAAAATGACTCATCTATATCTATAATGATAGATCTTGATTAGGAGTATCTTTTTCTAGTACATGTCAAGTATCTATTTTGAAGTCTTGATCGATTTTGGGGGTTGGGAAGGATCAGGTGATGGTTTTGGGTGTGATTTGATTTTCGTCTAGAACATCAAAAATCCTTCAGGATGCTCCAAAATGACTCATCTATATCTATAATGATAGATCTTGATTAGGAGTATCTTTTTCTAGTACATGTCAAGTATCTATTTTGAAGTCTTGATCGATTTTGGGGGTTGGGAAGGATCAGGTGATGGTTTTGGGTGTTATTTGATTTTCGTCTAGAACATCAAAAATCCTTCAGGATGCTCCAAAATGACTCATCTATATCTATAATGATAGATCTTGATTAGGAGTATCTTTTTCTAGTACATGTCAAGTATCTATTTTGAAGTCTTGATCGATTTTGGGGGTTGGGAAGGATCAGGTGATGGTTTTGGGTGTGATTTGATTTTCGTCTAGAACATCAAAAATCCTTAAGGATGCTCCAAAATGACTCATCTATATCTATAATGATAGATCTTGATTAGGAGTATCTTTTTCTAGTACATGTCAAGTATCTATTTTGAAGTCTTGATCGATTTTGGGGGTTGGGAAGGATCAGGTGATGGTTTTGGGTGTGATTTGATTTTCGTCTAGAACATCAAAAATCCTTCAGGATGCTCCAAAATGACTCATCTATATCTATAATGATAGATCTTGATTAGGAGTATCTTTTTCTAGTACATGTCAAGTATCTATTTTGAAGTCTTGATCGATTTTGGGGGTTGGGAAGGATCAGGTGATGGTTTTGGGTGTGATTTGATTTTCGTCTAGAACATCAAAAATCCTTCAGGATGCTCCAAAATGACTCATCTATATCTATAATGATAGATCTTGATTAGGAGTATCTTTTTATAGTACATGTCAAGTATCTATTTTGAAGTCTTGATCGATTTTGGGGGTTGGGAAGGATCAGGTGATGGTTTTGGGTGTGATTTGATTTTCGTCTAGAACATCAAAAATCCTTCAGGATGCTCCAAAATGACTCATCTATATCTATAATGATAGATCTTGATTAGGAGTATCTTTTTCTAGTACATGTCAAGTATCTATTTTGAAGTCTTGATCGATTTTGGGGGTTGGGAAGGATCAGGTGATGGTTTTGGGTGTGATTTGATTTTCGTCTAGAACATCAAAAATCCTTCAGGATGCTCCAAAATGACTCATCTATATCTATAATGATAGATCTTGATTAGGAGTATCTTTTTCTAGTACATGTCAAGTATATATTTTGAAGTCTTGATCGATTTTGGGGGTTGGGAAGGATCAGGTGATGGTTTTGGGTGTGATTTGATTTTCGTCTAGAACATCAAAAATCCTTCAGGATGCTCCAAAATGACTCATCTATATCTATAATGATAGATCTTGATTAGGAGTATCTTTTTCTAGTACATGTCAAGTATCTATTTTGAAGTCTTGATCGATTTTGGGGGTTGGGAAGGATCAGGTGATGGTTTTGGGTGTGATTTGATTTTCGTCTAGAACATCAAAAATCCTTCAGGATGCTCCAAAATGACTCATCTATATCTATAATGATAGATCTTGATTAGGAGTATCTTTTTCTAGTACATGTCAAGTATCTATTTTAAAGTCTTGATCGATTTTGGGGGTTGGGAAGGATCAGGTGATGGTTTTGGGTGTGATTTGATTTTCGTCTAGAACATCAAAAATCCTTCAGGATGCTCCAAAATGACTCATCTATATCTATAATGATAGATCTTGATTAGGAGTATCTTTTTATAGTACATGTCAAGTATCTATTTTGAAGTCTTGATCGATTTTGGGGGTTGGGAAGGATCAGGTGATGGTTTTGGGTGTGATTTGATTTTCGTCTAGAACATCAAAAATCCTTCAGGATGCTCCAAAATGACTCATCTATATCTATAATGATAGATCTTGATTAGGAGTATCTTTTTCTAGTACATGTCAAGTATCTATTTTGAAGTCTTGATCGATTTTGGGGGTTGGGAAGGATCAGGTGATGGTTTTGGGTGTGATTTGATTTTCGTCTAGAACATCAAAAATCCTTCAGGATGCTCCAAAATGACTCATCTATATCTATAATGATAGATCTTGATTAGGAGTATCTTTTTCTAGTACATGTCAAGTATATATTTTGAAGTCTTGATCGATTTTGGGGGTTGGGAAGGATCAGGTGATGGTTTTGGGTGTGATTTGATTTTCGTCTAGAACATCAAAAATCCTTCAGGATGCTCCAAAATGACTCATCTATATCTATAATGATAGATCTTGATTAGGAGTATCTTTTTCTAGTACATGTCAAGTATCTATTTTGAAGTCTTGATCGATTTTGGGGGTTGGGAAGGATCAGGTGATGGTTTTGGGTGTGATTTGATTTTCGTCTAGAACATCAAAAATCCTTCAGGATGCTCCAAAATGACTCATCTATATCTATAATGATAGATCTTGATTAGGAGTATCTTTTTCTAGTACATGTCAAGTATCTATTTTGAAGTCTTGATCGATTTTGGGGGTTGGGAAGGATCAGGTGATGGTTTTGGGTGTGATTTGATTTTCGTCTAGAACATCAAAAATCCTTCAGGATGCTCCAAAATGACTCATCTATATCTATAATGATAGATCTTGATTAGGAGTATCTTTTTCTAGTACATGTCAAGTATCTATTTTGAAGTCTTGATCGATTTTGGGGGTTGGGAAGGATCAGGTGATGGTTTTGGGTGTGATTTGATTTTCGTCTAGAACATCAAAAATCCTTCAGGATGCTCCAAAATGACTCATCTATATCTATAATGATAGATCTTGATTAGGAGTATCTTTTTCTAGTACATGTCAAGTATCTATTTTGAAGTCTTGATCGATTTTGGGGGTTGGGAAGGATCAGGTGATGGTTTTGGGTGTGATTTGATTTTCGTCTAGAACATCAAAAATCCTTCAGGATGCTCCAAAATGACTCATCTATATCTATAATGATAGATCTTGATTAGGAGTATCTTTTTCTAGTACATGTCAAGTATCTATTTTGAAGTCTTGATCGATTTTGGGGGTTGGGAAGGATCAGGTGATGGTTTTGGGTGTGATTTGATTTTCGTCTAGAACATCAAAAATCCTTCAGGATGCTCCAAAATGACTCATCTATATCTATAATGATAGATCTTGATTAGGAGTATCTTTTTCTAGTACATGTCAAGTATCTATTTTGAAGTCTTGATCGATTTTGGGGGTTGGGAAGGATCAGGTGATGGTTTTGGGTGTGATTTGATTTTCGTCTAGAACATCAAAAATCCTTCAGGATGCTCCAAAATGACTCATCTATATCTATAATGATAGATCTTGATTAGGAGTATCTTTTTCTAGTACATGTCAAGTATCTATTTTGAAGTCTTGATCGATTTTGGGGGTTGGGAAGGATCAGGTGATGGTTTTGGGTGTGATTTGATTTTCGTCTAGAACATCAAAAATCCTTCAGGATGCTCCAAAATGACTCATCTATATCTATAATGATAGATCTTGATTAGGAGTATCTTTTTCTAGTACATGTCAAGTATCTATTTTGAAGTCTTGATCGATTTTGGGGGTTGGGAAGGATCAGGTGATGGTTTTGGGTGTGATTTGATTTTCCAAATGACTCATCTATATCTATAATGATAGATCTTGATTAGGAGTATCTTTTTCTAGTACATGTCAAGTATCTATTTTGAAGTCTTGATCGATTTTGGGGGTTGGGAAGGATCAGGTGATGGTTTTGGGTGTGATTTGATTTTCGTCTAGAACATCAAAAATCCTTCAGGATGCTCCAAAATGACTCATCTATATCTATAATGATAGATCTTGATTAGGAGTATCTTTTTCTAGTACATGTCAAGTATCTATTTTGAAGTCTTGATCGATTTTGGGGGTTGGGAAGGATCAGGTGATGGTTTTGGGTGTGATTTGATTTTCGTCTAGAACATCAAAAATCCTTCAGGATGCTCCAAAATGACTCATCTATATCTATAATGATAGATCTTGATTAGGAGTATCTTTTTCTAGTACATGTCAAGTATCTATTTTGAAGTCTTGATCGATTTTGGGGGTTGGGAAGGATCAGGTGATGGTTTTGGGTGTGATTTGATTTTCGTCTAGAACATCAAAAATCCTTCAGGATGCTCCAAAATGACTCATCTATATCTATAATGATAGATCTTGATTAGGAGTATCTTTTTCTAGTACATGTCAAGTATCTATTTTGAAGTCTTGATCGATTTTGGGGGTTGGGAAGGATCAGGTGATGGTTTTGGGTGTGATTTGATTTTCGTCTAGAACATCAAAAATCCTTCAGGATGCTCCAAAATGACTCATCTATATCTATAATGATAGATCTTGATTAGGAGTATCTTTTTCTAGTACATGTCAAGTATCTATTTTGAAGTCTTGATCGATTTTGGGGGTTGGGAAGGATCAGGTGATGGTTTTGGGTGTGATTTGATTTTCGTCTAGAACATCAAAAATCCTTCAGGATGCTCCAAAATGACTCATCTATATCTATAATGATAGATCTTGATTAGGAGTATCTTTTTCTAGTACATGTCAAGTATCTATTTTGAAGTCATGATCGATTTTGGGGGTTGGGAAGGATCAGGTGATGGTTTTGGGTGTGATTTGATTTTCGTCTAGAACATCAAAAATCCTTCAGGATGCTCCAAAATGACTCATCTATATCTATAATGATAGATCTTGATTAGGAGTATCTTTTTCTAGTACATGTCAAGTATCTATTTTGAAGTCTTGATCGATTTTGGGGGTTGGGAAGGATCAGGTGATGGTTTTGGGTGTGATTTGATTTTCGTCTAGAACATCAAAAATCCTTCAGGATGCTCCAAAATGACTCATCTATATCTATAATGATAGATCTTGATTAGGAGTATCTTTTTCTAGTACATGTCAAGTATCTATTTTGAAGTCTTGATCGATTTTGGGGGTTGGGAAGGATCAGGTGATGGTTTTGGGTGTGATTTGATTTCCGTCTAGAACATCAAAAATCCTTCAGGATGCTCCAAAATGACTCATCTATATCTATAATGATAGATCTTGATTAGGAGTATCTTTTTCTAGTACATGTCAAGTATCTATTTTGAAGTCTTGATCGATTTTGGGGGTTGGGAAGGATCAGGTGATGGTTTTGGGTGTGATTTGATTTTCGTCTAGAACATCAAAAATCCTTCAGGATGCTCCAAAATGACTCATCTATATCTATAATGATAGATCTTGATTAGGAGTATCTTTTTCTAGTACATGTCTATTTTGAAGTCTTGATCGATTTTGGGGGTTGGGAAGGATCAGGTGATGGTTTTGGGTGTGATTTGATTTTCGTCTAGAACATCAAAAATCCTTCAGGATGCTCCAAAATGACTCATCTATATCTATAATGATAGATCTTGATTAGGAGTATCTTTTTCTAGTACATGTCAAGTATCTATTTTGAAGTCTTGATCGATTTTGGGGGTTGGGAAGGATCAGGTGATGGTTTTGGGTGTGATTTGATTTTCGTCTAGAACATCAAAAATCCTTCAGGATGCTCCAAAATGACTCATCTATATCTATAATGATAGATCTTGATTAGGAGTATCTTTTTTTAGTACATGTCAAGTATCTATTTTGAAGTCTTGATCGATTTTGGGGGTTGGGAAGGATCAGGTGATGGTTTTGGGTGTGATTTGATTTTCGTCTAGAACATCAAAAATCCTTCAGGATGCTCCAAAATGACTCATCTATATCTAAAATGATAGATCTTGATTAGGAGTATCTTTTTCTAGTACATGTCAAGTATCTATTTTGAAGTCTTGATCGATTTTGGGGGTTGGGAAGGATCAGGTGATGGTTTTGGGTGTGATTTGATTTTCGTCTAGAACATCAAAAATCCTTCAGGATGCTCCAAAATGACTCATCTATATCTATAATGATAGATCTTGATTAGGAGTATCTTTTTCTAGTACATGTCAAGTATCTATTTTGAAGTCTTGATCGATTTTGGGGGTTGGGAAGGATCAGGTGATGGTTTTGGGTGTGATTTGATTTTCGTCTAGAACATCAAAAATCCTTCAGGATGCTCCAAAATGACTCATCTATATCTATAATGATAGATCTTGATTAGGAGTATCTTTTTCTAGTACATGTCAAGTATCTATTTTGAAGTCTTGATCGATTTTGGGGGTTGGGAAGGATCAGGTGATGGTTTTGGGTGTGATTTGATTTTCGTCTAGAACATCAAAAATCCTTCAGGATGCTCCAAAATGACTCACCTATATCTATAATGATAGATCTTGATTAGGAGTATCTTTTTCTAGTACATGTCAAGTATCTATTTTGAAGTCTTGATCGATTTTGGGGGTTGGGAAGGATCAGGTGATGGTTTTGGGTGTGATTTGATTTTCGTCTAGAACATCAAAAATCCTTCAGGATGCTCCAAAATGACTCATCTATATCTATAATGATAGATCTTGATTAGGAGTATCTTTTTCTAGTACATGTCAAGTATCTATTTTGAAGTCATGATCGATTTTGGGGGTTGGGAAGGATCAGGTGATGGTTTTGGGTGTGATTTGATTTTCGTCTAGAACATCAAAAATCCTTCAGGATGCTCCAAAATGACTCATCTATATCTATAATGATAGATCTTGATTAGGAGTATCTTTTTCTAGTACATGTCAAGTATCTATTTTGAAGTCTTGATCGATTTTGGGGGTTGGGAAGGATCAGGTGATGGTTTTGGGTGTGATTTGATTTTCGTCTAGAACATCAAAAATCCTTCAGGATGCTCCAAAATGACTCATCTATATCTATAATGATAGATCTTGATTAGGAGTATCTTTTTCTAGTACATGTCAAGTATCTATTTTGAAGTCTTGATCGATTTTGGGGGTTGGGAAGGATCAGGTGATGGTTTTGGGTGTGATTTGATTTTCGTCTAGAACATCAAAAATCCTTCAGGATGCTCCAAAATGACTCATCTATATCTATAATGATAGATCTTGATTAGGAGTATCTTTTTCTAGTACATGTCAAGTATCTATTTTGAAGTCTTGATCGATTTTGGGGGTTGGGAAGGATCAGGTGATGGTTTTGGGTGTGATTTGATTTTCGTCTAGAACATCAAAAATCCTTCAGGATGCTCCAAAATGACTCATCTATATCTATAATGATAGATCTTGATTAGGAGTATCTTTTTCTAGTACATGTCAAGTATCTATTTTGAAGTCTTGATCGATTTTGGGGGTTGGGAAGGATCAGGTGATGGTTTTGGGTGTGATTTGATTTTCGTCTAGAACATCAAAAATCCTTCAGGATGCTCCAAAATGACTCATCTATATCTATAATGATAGATCTTGATTAGGAGTATCTTTTTATAGTACATGTCAAGTATCTATTTTGAAGTCTTGATCGATTTTGGGGGTTGGGAAGGATCAGGTGATGGTTTTGGGTGTGATTTGATTTTCGTCTAGAACATCAAAAATCCTTCAGGATGCTCCAAAATGACTCATCTATATCTATAATGATAGATCTTGATTAGGAGTATCTTTTTCTAGTACATGTCAAGTATCTATTTTGAAGTCTTGATCGATTTTGGGGGTTGGGAAGGATCAGGTGATGGTTTTGGGTGTGATTTGATTTTCGTCTAGAACATCAAAAATCCTTCAGGATGCTCCAAAATGACTCATCTATATCTATAATGATAGATCTTGATTAGGAGTATCTTTTTCTAGTACATGTCAAGTATCTATTTTGAAGTCTTGATCGATTTTGGGGGTTGGGAAGGATCAGGTGATGGTTTTGGGTGTGATTTGATTTTCGTCTAGAACATCAAAAATCCTTCAGGATGCTCCAAAATGACTCATCTATATCTATAATGATAGATCTTGATTAGGAGTATCTTTTTCTAGTACATGTCAAGTATCTATTTTGAAGTCTTGATCGATTTTGGGGGTTGGGAAGGATCAGGTGATGGTTTTGGGTGTGATTTGATTTTCGTCTAGAACATCAAAAATCCTTCAGGATGCTCCAAAATGACTCATCTATATCTATAATGATAGATCTTGATTAGGAGTATCTTTTTCTAGTACATGTCAAGTATCTATTTTGAAGTCTTGATCGATTTTGGGGGTTGGGAAGGATCAGGTGATGGTTTTGGGTGTGATTTGATTTTCGTCTAGAACATCAAAAATCCTTCAGGATGCTCCAAATGACTCATCTATATCTATAATGATAGATCTTGATTAGGAGTATCTTTTTCTAGTACATGTCAAGTATCTATTTTGAAGTCTTGATAGATTTTGGGGGTTTTGAAGGATCAGGTGATGGTTTTGGGTGTGATTTGATTTTCGTCTAGAACATCAAAAATCCTTCAGGATGCTCCAAAATGACTCATCTATATCTATAATGATAGATCTTGATTAGGAGTATCTTTTTCTAGTACATGTCAAGTATCTATTTTGAAGTCTTGATCGATTTTGGGGGTTGGGAAGGATCAGGTGATGGTTTTGGGTGTGATTTGATTTTCGTCTAGAACATCAAAAATCCTTCAGGATGCTCCAAAATGACTCATCTATATCTATAATGATAGATCTTGATTAGGAGTATCTTTTTCTAGTACATGTCAAGTATCTATTTTGAAGTCTTGATCGATTTTGGGGGTTGGGAAGGATCAGGTGATGGTTTTGGGTGTGATTTGATTTTCGTCTAGAACATCAAAAATCCTTCAGGATGCTCCAAAATGACTCATCTATATCTATAATGATAGATCTTGATTAGGAGTATCTTTTTCTAGTACATGTCAAGTATCTATTTTGAAGTCTTGATCGATTTTGGGGGTTGGGAAGGATCAGGTGATGGTTTTGGGTGTGATTTGATTTTCGTCTAGAACATCAAAAATCCTTCAGGATGCTCCAAAATGACTCATCTATATCTATAATGATAGATCTTGATTAGGAGTATCTTTTTCTAGTACATGTCAAGTATCTATTTTGAAGTCTTGATCGATTTTGGGGGTTGGGAAGGATCAGGTGATGGTTTTGGGTGTGATTTGATTTTCGTCTAGAACATCAAAAATCCTTCAGGATGCTCCAAAATGACTCATCTATATCTATAATGATAGATCTTGATTAGGAGTATTTTTTTCTAGTACATGTCAAGTATCTATTTTGAAGTCTTGATCGATTTTGGGGGTTGGGAAGGATCAGGTGATGGTTTTGGGTGTGATTTGATTTTCGTCTAGAACATCAAAAATCCTTCAGGATGCTCCAAAATGACTCATCTATATCTATAATGATAGATCTTGATTAGGAGTATCTTTTTCTAGTACATGTCAAGTATCTATTTTGAAGTCTTGATCGATTTTGGGGGTTGGGAAGGATCAGGTGATGGTTTTGGGTGTGATTTGATTTTCGTCTAGAACATCAAAAATCCTTCAGGATGCTCCAAAATGACTCATCTATATCTATAATGATAGATCTTGATTAGGAGTATCTTTTTCTAGTACATGTCAAGTATCTATTTTGAAGTCTTGATCGATTTTGGGGATTGGGAAGGATCAGGTAGAACATCAAAAATCCTTCAGGATGCTCCAAAATGACTCATCTATATCTGTAATGATAGATCTTGATTAGGAGTATCTTTTTCTAGTACATGTCAAGTATCTATTTTGAAGTCTTGATCGATTTTGGGGGTTGGGAAGGATCAGGTGATGGTTTTGGGTGTGATTTGATTTTCGTCTAGAACATCAAAAATCCTTCAGGATGCTCCAAAATGACTCATCTATATCTATAATGATAGATCTTGATTAGGAGTATCTTTTTCTAGTACATGTCAAGTATCTATTTTGAAGTCTTGATCGATTTTGGGGGTTGGGAAGGATCAGGTGATGGTTTTGGGTGTGATTTGATTTTCGTCTAGAACATCAAAAATCCTTCAGGATGCTCCAAAATGACTCATCTATATCTATAATGATAGATCTTGATTAGGAGTATCTTTTTCTAGTACATGTCAAGTATCTATTTTGAAGTCTTGATCGATTTTGGGGGTTGGGAAGGATCAGGTGATGGTTTTGGGTGTGATTTGATTTTCGTCTAGAACATCAAAAATCCTTCAGGATGCTCCAAAATGACTCATCTATATCTATAATGATAGATCTTGATTAGGAGTATCTTTTTCTAGTACATGTCAAGTATCTATTTTGAAGTCTTGATCGATTTTGGGGGTTGGGAAGGATCAGGTGATGGTTTTGGGTGTGATTTGATTTTCGTCTAGAACATCAAAAATCCTTCAGGATGCTCCAAAATGACTCATCTATATCTATAATGATAGATCTTGATTAGGAGTATCTTTTTCTAGTACATGTCAAGTATCTATTTTGAAGTCTTGATCGATTTTGGGGGTTGGGAAGGATCAGGTGATGGTTTTGGGTGTGATTTGATTTTCGTCTAGAACATCAAAAATCCTTCAGGATGCTCCAAAATGACTCATCTATATCTATAATGATAGATCTTGATTAGGAATATCTTTTTCTAGTACATGTCAAGTATCTATTTTGAAGTCTTGATCGATTTTGGGGGTTGGGAAGGATCAGGTGATGGTTTTGGGTGTGATTTGATTTTCGTCTAGAACATCAAAAATCCTTCAGGATGCTCCAAAATGACTCATCTATATCTATAATGATAGATCTTGATTAGGAGTATCTTTTTCTAGTACATGTCAAGTATCTATTTTGAAGTCTTGATCGATTTTGGGGGTTGGGAAGGATCAGGTGATGGTTTTGGGTGTGATTTGATTTTGGTCTAGAACATCAAAAATCCTTCAGGATGCTCCAAAATGACTCATCTATATCTATAATGATAGATCTTGATTAGGAGTATCTTTTTCTAGTACATGTCAAGTATCTATTTTGAAGTCTTGATCGATTTTGGGGGTTGGGAAGGATCAGGTGATGGTTTTGGGTGTGATTTGATTTTCGTCTAGTATCTTTTTCTAGTACATGTCAAGTCCAAAATGACTCATCTATATCTATAATGATAGATCTTGATTAGGAGTATCTTTTTCTAGTACATGTCAAGTATCTATTTTGAAGTCTTGATCGATTTTGGGGGTTGGGAAGGATCAGGTGATGGTTTTGGGTGTGATTTGATTTTCGTCTAGAACATCAAAAATCCTTCAGGATGCTCCAAAATGACTCATCTATATCTATAATGATAGATCTTGATTAGGAGTATCTTTTTCTAGTACATGTCAAGTATCTATTTTGAAGTCTTCATCGATTTTGGGGGTTGGGAAGGATCAGGTGATGGTTTTGGGTGTGATTTGATTTTCGTCTAGAACATCAAAAATCCTCAGGATGCTCCAAAATGACTCATCTATATCTATAATGATAGATCTTGATTAGGAGTATCTTTTTCTAGTACATGTCAAGTATCTATTTTGAAGTCTTGATCGATTTTGGGGGTTGGGAAAGATCAGGTGATGGTTTTGGGTGTGATTTGATTTTCGTCTAGAACATCAAAAATCCTTCAGGATGCTCCAAAATGACTCATCTATATCTATAATGATAGATCTTGATTAGGAGTATCTTTTTCTAGTACATGTCAAGTATCTATTTTGAAGTCTTGATCGATTTTGGGGGTTGGGAAGGATCAGGTGATGGTTTTGGGTGTGATTTGATTTTCGTCTAGAACATCAAAAATCCTTCAGGATGCTCCAAAATGACTCATCTATATCTATAATGATAGATCTTGATTAGGAGTATCTTTTTCTTGTACATGTCAAGTATCTATTTTGAAGTCTTGATCGATTTTGGGGGTTGGGAAGGATCAGGTGATGGTTTTGGGTGTGATTTGATTTTCGTCTAGAACATCAAAAATCCTTCAGGATGCTCCAAAATGACTCATCTATATCTACAATGATAGATCTTAATTAGGAGTATCTTTTTCTCGTACATGTCAAGTATCTATTTTGAAGTCTTGATCGATTTTGGGGGTTGGGAAGGATCAGGTGATGGTTTTGGGTGTGATTTGATTTTCGTCTAGAACATCAAAAATCCTTCAGGATGCTCCAAAATGACTCATCTATATCTACAATGATAGATCTTGATTAGGAGTATCTTTTTCTAGTACATGTCAAGTATCTATTTTGAAGTCTTGATCGATTTTGGGGGTTGGGAAGGATCAGGTGATGGTTTTGGGTGTGATTTGATTTTCGTCTAGAACATCAAAAATCCTTCAGGATGCTCCAAAATGACTCATCTATATCTATAATGATAGATCTTGATTAGGAGTATCTTTTTCTAGTACATGTCAAGTATCTATTTTGAAGTCTTGATCGATTTTGGGGGTTGGGAAGGATCAGGTGATGGTTTTGGGTGTGATTTGATTTTCGTCTAGAACATCAAAAATCCTTCAGGATGCTCCAAAATGACTCATCTATATCTATAATGATAGATCTTGATTAGGAGTATCTTTTTCTAGTACATGTCAAGTATCTATTTTGAAGTCTTGATCGATTTTGGGGGTTGGGAAAGATCAGGTGATGGTTTTGGGTGTGATTTGATTTTCGTCTAGAACATCAAAAATCCTTCAGGATGCTCCAAAATGACTCATCTATATCTATTATGATAGATCTTGATTAGGAGTATCTTTTTCTAGTACATGTCAAGTATCTATTTTGAAGTCTTGATCGATTTTGGGGGTTGGGAAGGATCAGGTGATGGTTTTGGGTGTGATTTGATTTTCGTCTAGAACATCAAAAATCCTTCAGGATGCTCCAAAATGACTCATCTATATCTATAATGATAGATCTTGATTAGGAGTATCTTTTTCTAGTACATATGTCAAGTATCTATTTTGAAGTCTTGATCGATTTTGGGGGTTGGGAAGGATCAGGTGATGGTTTTGGGTGTGATTTGATTTTCGTCTAGAACATCAAAAATCCTTCAGGATGCTCCAAAATGACTCATCTATATCTATAATGATAGATCTTGATTAGGAGTATCTTTTTCTAGTACATGTCAAGTATCTATTTTGAAGTCTTGATCGATTTTGGGGGTTGGGAAGGATCAGGTGATGGTTTTGGGTGTGATTTGATTTTCGTCTAGAACATCAAAAATCCTTCAGGATGCTCCAAAATGACTCATCTATATCTATAATGATAGATCTTGATTAGGAGTATCTTTTTCTAGTACATGTCAAGTATCTATTTTGAAGTCTTGATCGATTTTGGGGGTTGGGAAGGATCAGGTGATGGTTTTGGGTGTGATTTGATTTTCGTCTAGAACATCAAAAATCCTTCAGGATGCTCCAAAATGACTCATCTATATCTATAATGATAGATCTTGATTAGGAGTATCTTTTTCTAGTACATGTCAAGTATCTATTTTGAAGTCTTGATCGATTTTGGGGGTTGGGAAGGATCAGGTGATGGTTTTGGGTGTGATTTGAATTTCGTCTAGAACATCAAAAATCCTTCAGGATGCTCCAAAATGACTCATCTATATCTATAATGATAGATCTTGATTAGGAGTATCTTTTTCTAGTACATGTCAAGTATCTATTTTGAAGTCTTGATCGATTTTGGGGGTTGGGAAGGATCAGGTGATGGTTTTGGGTGTGATTTGATTTTCGTCTAGAACATCAAAAATCCTTCAGGATGCTCCAAAATGACTCATCTATATCTATAATGATAGATCTTGATTAGGAGTATCTTTTTCTAGTACATGTCAAGTATCTATTTTGAAGTCTTGATCGATTTTGGGGGTTGGGAAGGATCAGGTGATGGTTTTGGGTGTGATTTAATTTTCGTCTAGAACATCAAAAATCCTTCAGGATGCTCCAAAATGACTCATCTATATCTATAATGATAGATCTTGATTAGGAGTATCTTTTTCTAGTACATGTCAAGTATCTATTTTGAAGTCTTGATCGATTTTGGGGGTTGGGAAGGATCAGGTGATGGTTTTGGGTGTGATTTGATTTTCGTCTAGAACATCAAAAATCCTTCAGGATGCTCCAAAATGACTCATCTATATCTATAATGATAGATCTTGATTAGGAGTATCTTTTTCTAGTACATGTCAAGTATCTATTTTGAAGTCTTGATCGATTTTGGGGGTTGGGAAGGATCAGGTGATGGTTTTGGGTGTGATTTGATTTTCGTCTAGAACATCAAAAATCCTTCAGGATGCTCCAAAATGACTCATCTATATCTATAATGATAGATCTTGATTAGGAGTATCTTTTTCTAGTACATGTCAAGTATCTATTTTGAAGTCTTGATCGATTTTGGGGGTTGGGAAGGATCAGGTGATGGTTTTGGGTGTGATTTGATTTTCGTCTAGAGCATCAAAAATCCTTCAGGATGCTCCAAAATGACTCATCTATATCTATAATGATAGATCTTGATTAGGAGTATCTTTTTCTATAACATGTCAAGTATCTATTTTGAAGTCTTGATCGATTTTGGGGGTTGGGAAGGATCAGGTGATAGTTTTGGGTGTGATTTGATTTTCGTCTAGAACATCAAAAATCCTTCAGGATGCTCCAAAATGACTCATCTATATCTATAATGATAGATCTTGATTAGGAGTATCTTTTTCTAGTACATGTCAAGTATCTATTTTGAAGTCTTGATCGATTTTGGGGGTTGGGAAGGATCAGGTGATGGTTTTGGGTGTGATTTGATTTTCGTCTAGAACATCAAAAATCCTTCAGGATGCTCCAAAATGACTCATCTATATCTATAATGATAGATCTTGATTAGGAGTATATTTTTCTAGTACATGTCAAGTATCTATTTTGAAGTCTTGATCGATTTTGGGGGTTGGGAAGGATCAGGTGATGGTTTTGGGTGTGATTTGATTTTCGTCTAGAACATCAAAAATCCTTCAGGATGCTCCAAAATGACTCATCTATATCTATAATGATAGATCTTGATTAGGAGTATCTTTTTCTAGTACATGTCAAGTATCTATTTTGAAGTCTTGATCGATTTTGGGGGTTGGGAAGGATCAGGTGATGGTTTTGGGTGTGATTTGATTTTCGTCTAGAACATCAAAAATTCTTCAGGATGCTCCAAAATGACTCATCTATATCTATAATGATAGATTTTGATTAGGAGTATCTTTTTCTAGTACATGTCAAGTATCTATTTTGAAGTCTTGATCGATTTTGGGGGTTGGGAAGGATCAGGTGATGATTTTGGGTGTGATTTGATTTTCGTCTAGAACATCAAAAATCCTTCAGGATGCTCCAAAATGACTCATCTATCTATAATGATAGATCTTGATTAGGAGTATCTTTTTCTAGTACATGTCAAGTATCTATTTTGAAGTCTTGATCGATTTTGGGGGTTGGGAAGGATCAGGTGATGGTTTTGGGTGTGATTTGATTTTCGTCTAGAACATCAAAAATCCTTCAGGATGCTCCAAAATGACTCATCTATATCTATAATGATAGATCTTGATTAGGAGTATCTTTTTCTAGTACATGTCAAGTATCTATTTTGAAGTCTTGATCGATTTTGGGGGTTGGGAAGGATCAGGTGATGGTTTTGGGTGTGATTTGATTTTCGTCTAGAACATCAAAAATCCTTCAGGATGCTCCAAAATGACTCATCTATATCTATAATGATAGATCTTGATTAGGAGTATCTTTTTCTAGTACATGTCAAGTATCTATTTTGAAGTCTTGATCGATTTTGGGGGTTGGGAAGGATCAGGTGATGGTTTTGGGTGTGATTTGATTTTCGTCTAGAACATCAAAAATCCTTCAGGATGCTCCAAAATGACTCATCTATATCTATAATGATAGATCTTGATTAGGAGTATCTTTTTCTAGTACATGTCAAGTATCTATTTTGAAGTCTTGATCGATTTTGGGGGTTGGGAAGGATCAGGTGATGGTTTTGGGTGTGATTTGAATTTCGTCTAGAACATCAAAAATCCTTCAGGATGCTCCAAAATGACTCATCTATATCTATAATGATAGATCTTGATTAGGAGTATCTTTTTCTAGTACATGTCAAGTATCTATTTTGAAGTCTTGATCGATTTTGGGGGTTGGGAAGGATCAGGTGATGGTTTTGGGTGTGATTTGATTTTCGTCTAGAACATCAAAAATCCTTCAGGATGCTCCAAAATGACTCATCTATATCTATAATGATAGATCTTGATTAGGAGTATCTTTTTCTAGTACATGTCAAGTATCTATTTTGAAGTCTTGATCGATTTTGGGGGTTGGGAAGGATCAGGTGATGGTTTTGGGTGTGATTTGATTTTCGTCTAGAACATCAAAAATCCTTCAGGATGCTCCAAAATGACTCATCTATATCTATAATGATAGATCTTGATTAGGAGTATCTTTTTCTAGTACATGTCAAGTATCTATTTTGAAGTCTTGATCGATTTTGGGGGTTGGGAAGGATCAGGTGATGGTTTTGGGTGTGATTTGATTTTCGTCTAGAACATCAAAAATCCTTCAGGATGCTCCAAAATGACTCATCTATATCTATAATGATAGATCTTGATTAGGAGTATCTTTTTCTAGTACATGTCAAGTATCTATTTTGAAGTCTTGATCGGTTTTGGGGGTTGGGAAGGATCAGGTGATGGTTTTGGGTGTGATTTGATTTTCGTCTAGAACATCAAAAATCCTTCAGGATGCTCCAAAATGACTCATCTATATCTATAATGATAGATCTTGATTAGGAGTATATTTTTCTAGTACATGTCAAGTATCTATTTTGAAGTCTTGATCGATTTTGGGGGTTGGGAAGGATCAGGTGATGGTTTTGGGTGTGATTTGATTTTCGTCTAGAACATCAAAAATCCTTCAGGATGCTCCAAAATGACTCATCTATATCTATAATGATAGATCTTGATTAGGAGTATCTTTTTCTAGTACATGTCAAGTATCTATTTTGAAGTCTTGATCGATTTTGGGGGTTGGGAAGGATCAGGTGATGGTTTTGGGTGTGATTTGATTTTCGTCTAGAACATCAAAAATTCTTCAGGATGCTCCAAAATGACTCATCTATATCTATAATGATAGATCTTGATTAGGAGTATCTTTTTCTAGTACATGTCAAGTATCTATTTTGAAGTCTTGATCGATTTTGGGGGTTGGGAAGGATCAGGTGATGATTTTGGGTGTGATTTGATTTTCGTCTAGAACATCAAAAATCCTTCAGGATGCTCCAAAATGACTCATCTATATCTATAATGATAGATCTTGATTAGGAGTATCTTTTTCTAGTACATGTCAAGTATCTATTTTGAAGTCTTGATCGATTTTGGGGGTTGGGAAGGATCAGGTGATGGTTTTGGGTGTGATTTGATTTTCGTCTAGAACATCAAAAATCCTTCAGGATGCTCCAAAATGACTCATCTATATCTATAATGATAGATCTTGATTAGGAGTATCTTTTTCTAGTACATGTCAAGTATCTATTTTGAAGTCTTGATCGATTTTGGGGGTTGGGAAGGATCAGGTGATGGTTTTGGGTGTGATTTGATTTTCGTCTAGAACATCAAAAATCCTTCAGGATGCTCCAAAATGACTCATCTATATCTATAATGATAGATCTTGATTAGGAGTATCTTTTTCTAGTACATGTCAAGTATCTATTTTGAAGTCTTGATCGATTTTGGGGGTTGGGAAGGATCAGGTGATGGTTTTGGGTGTGATTTGATTTTCGTCTAGAACATCAAAAATCCTTCAGGATGCTCCAAAATGACTCATCTATATCTATAATGATAGATCTTGATTAGGAGTATCTTTTTCTAGTACATGTCAAGTATCTATTTTGAAGTCTTGATCGATTTTAGGGGTTGGGAAGGATCAGATGATGGTTTTGGGTGTGATTTGAATTTCGTCTAGAACATCAAAAATCCTTCAGGATGCTCCAAAATGACTCATCTATATCTATAATGATAGATCTTGATTAGGAGTATCTTTTTCTAGTACATGTCAAGTATCTATTTTGAAGCCTTGATCGATTTTGGGGGTTGGGAAGGATCAGGTGATGGTTTTGGGTGTGATTTGATTTTCGTCTAGAACATCAAAAATCCTTCAGGATGCTCCAAAATGACTCATCTATATCTATAATGATAGATCTTGATTAGGAGTATCTTTTTCTAGTACATGTCAAGTATCTATTTTGAAGTCTTGATCGATTTTGGGGGTTGGGAAGGATCAGGTGATGGTTTTGGGTGTGATTTGATTTTCGTCTAGAACATCAAAAATCCTTCAGGATGCTCCAAAATGACTCATCTATATCTATAATGATAGATCTTGATTAGGAGTATCTTTTTCTAGTACATGTCAAGTATCTATTTTGAAGTCTTGATCGATTTTGGGGGTTGGGAAGGATCAGGTGATGGTTTTGGGTGTGATTTGATTTTCGTCTAGAACATCAAAAATCCTTCAGGATGCTCCAAAATGACTCATCTATATCTATAATGATAGATCTTGATTAGGAGTATCTTTTTCTAGTACATGTCAAGTATCTATTTTGAAGTCTTGATCGATTTTGGGGGTTGGGAAGGATCAGGTGATGGTTTTGGGTGTGATTTGATTTTCGTCTAGAACATCAAAAATCCTTCAGGATGCTCCAAAATGACTCATCTATATCTATAATGATAGATCTTGATTAGGAGTATCTGTTTCTAGTACATGTCAAGTATCTATTTTGAAGTCTTGATCGATTTTGGGGGTTGGGAAGGATCAGGTGATGGTTTTGGGTGTGATTTGATTTTCGTCTAGAACATCAAAAATCCTTCAGGATGCTCCAAAATGACTCATCTATATCTATAATGATAGATCTTGATTAGGAGTATCTTTTTCTAGTACATGTCAAGTATCTATTTTGAAGTCTTGATCGATTTTGGGGGTTGGGAAGGATCAGGTGATGGTTTTGGGTGTGATTTGATTTTCGTCTAGAACATCAAAAATCCTTCAGGATGCTCCAAAATGACTCATCTATATCTATAATGATAGATCTTGATTAGGAGTATCTTTTTCTAGTACATGTCAAGTATCTATTTTGAAGTCTTGATCGATTTTGGGGGTTGGGAAGGATCAGGTGATGGTTTTGGGTGTGATTTGATTTTCGTCTAGAACATCAAAAATCCTTCAGGATGCTCCAAAATGACTCATCTATATCTATAATGATAGATCTTGATTAGGAGTATCTTTTTCTAGTACATGTCAAGTATCTATTTTGAAGTCTTGATCGATTTTGGGGGTTGGGAAGGATCAGTTGATGGTTTTGGGTGTGATTTGATTTTCGTCTAGAACATCAAAAATCCTTCAGGATGCTCCAAAATGACTCATCTATATCTATAATGATAGATCTTGATTAGGAGTATCTTTTTCTAGTACATGTCAAGTATCTATTTTGAAGTCTTGATCGATTTTGGGGGTTGGGAAGGATCAGGTGATGGTTTTGGGTGTGATTTGATTTTCGTCTAGAACATCAAAAATCCTTCAGGATGCTCCAAAATGACTCATCTATATCTATAATGATAGATCTTGATTAGGAGTATCTTTTTTTAGTACATGTCAAGTATCTATTTTGAAGTCTTGATCGATTTTGGGGGTTGGGAAGGATCAGGTGATGGTTTTGGGTGTGATTTGATTTTCGTCTAGAACATCAAAAATCCTTCAGGATGCTCCAAAATGACTCATCTATATCTATAATGATAGATCTTGATTAGGAGTATCTTTTTCTAGTACATGTCAAGTATCTATTTTGAAATCTTGATCGATTTTGGGGGTTGGGAAGGATCAGGTGATGGTTTTGGGTGTGATTTGATTTTCGTCTAGAACATCAAAAATCCTTCAGGATGCTCCAAAATGACTCATCTATATCTATAATGATAGATCTTGATTAGGAGTATCTTTTTCTAGTACATGTCAAGTATCTATTTTGAAGTCTTGATCGATTTTGGGGGTTGGGAAGGATCAGGTGATGGTTTTGGGTGTGATTTGATTTTCGTCTAGAACATCAAAAATCCTTCAGGATGCTCCAAAATGACTCATCTATATCTATAATGATAGATCTTGATTAGGAGTATCTTTTTCTAGTACATGTCAAGTATCTATTTTGAAGTCTTGATCGATTTTGGGGGTTGGGAAGGATCAGGTGATGGTTTTGGGTGTGATTTGATTTTCGTCTAGAACATCAAAAATCCTTCAGGATGCTCCAAAATGACTCATCTATATCTATAATGATAGATCTTGATTAGGAGTATCTTTTTCTAGTACATGTCAAGTATCTATTTTGAAGTCTTGATCGATTTTGGGGGTTGGGAAGGATCAGGTGATGGTTTTGGGTGTGATTTGATTTTCGTCTAGAACATTAAAAATCCTTCAGGATGCTCCAAAATGACTCATCTATATCTATAATGATAGATCTTGATTAGGAGTATCTTTTTCTAGTACATGTCAAGTATCTATTTTGAAGTCTTGATCGATTTTGGGGGTTGGGAAGGATCAGGTGATGGTTTTGGGTGTGATTTGATTTTCGTCTAGAACATCAAAAATCCTTCAGGATGCTCCAAAATGACTCATCTATATCTATAATGATAGATCTTGATTAGGAGTATCTTTTTCTAGTACATGTCAAGTATCTATTTTGAAGTCTTGATCGATTTTGGGGGTTGGGAAGGATCAGGTGATGGTTTTGGGTGTGATTTGATTTTCGTCTAGAACATCAAAAATCCTTCAGGATGCTCCAAAATGACTCATCTATATCTATAATGATAGATCTTGATTAGGAGTATCTTTTTCTAGTACATGTCAAGTATCTATTTTGAAGTCTTGATCGATTTTGGGGGTTGGGAAGGATCAGGTGATGGTTTTGGGTGTGATTTGATTTTCGTCTAGAACATCAAAAATCCTTCAGGATGCTCCAAAATGACTCATCTATATCTATAATGATAGATCTTGATTAGGAGTATCTTTTTCTAGTACATGTCAAGTATCTATTTTGAAGTCTTGATCGATTTTGGGGGTTGGGAAGGATCAGGTGATGGTTTTGGGTGTGATTTGATTTTCGTCTAGAACATCAAAAATCCTTCAGGATGCTCCAAAATGACTCATCTATATCTATAATGATAGATCTTGATTAGGAGTATCTTTTTCTAGTACATGTCAAGTATCTATTTTGAAGTCTTGATCGATTTTGGGGGTTGGGAAGGATCAGGTGATGGTTTTGGGTGTGATTTGATTTTCGTCTAGAACATCAAAAATCCTTCAGGATGCTCCAAAATGACTCATCTATATCTATAATGATAGATCTTGATTAGGAGTATCTTTTTCTAGTACATGTCAAGTATCTATTTTGAAGTCTTGATCGATTTTGGGGGTTGGGAAGGATCAGGTGATGGTTTTGGGTGTGATTTGATTTTCGTCTAGAACATCAAAAATCCTTCAGGATGCTCCAAAATGACTCATCTATATCTATAATGATAGATCTTGATTAGGAGTATCTTTTTCTAGTACATGTCAAGTATCTATTTTGAAGTCTTGATCGATTTTGGGGGTTGGGAAGGATCAGGTGATGGTTTTGGTTGTGATTTGATTTTCGTCTAGAACATCAAAAATCCTTCAGGATGCTCCAAAATGACTCATCTATATCTATAATGATAGATCTTGATTAGGAGTATCTTTTTCTAGTACATGTCAAGTATCTATTTTGAAGTCTTGATCGATTTTGGGGGTTGGGAAGGATCAGGTGATGGTTTTGGGTGTGATTTGATTTTCGTCTAGAACATCAAAAATCCTTCAGGATGCTCCAAAATGACTCATCTATATCTATAATGATAGATCTTGATTAGGAGTATCTTTTTCTAGTACATGTCAAGTATCTATTTTGAAGTCTTGATCGATTTTGGGGGTTGGGAAGGATCAGGTGATGGTTTTGGGTGTGATTTGATTTTCGTCTAGAACATCAAAAATCCTTCAGGATGCTCCAAAATGACTCATCTATATCTATAATGATAGATCTTGATTAGGAGTATCTTTTTCTAGTACATGTCAAGTATCTATTTTGAAGTCTTGATCGATTTTGGGGGTTGGGAAGGATCAGGTGATGGTTTTGGGTGTGATTTGATTTTCGTCTAGAACATCAAAAATCCTTCAGGATGCTCCAAAATGACTCATCTATATCTATAATGATAGATCTTGATTAGGAGTATCTTTTTCTAGTACATGTCAAGTATCTATTTTGAAGTCTTGGTCGATTTTGGGGGTTGGGAAGGATCAGGTGATGGTTTTGGGTGTGATTTGATTTTCGTCTAGAACATCAAAAATCCTTCAGGATGCTCCAAAATGACTCATCTATATCTATAATGATAGATCTTGATTAGGAGTATCTTTTTCTAGTACATGTCAAGTATCTATTTTGAAGTCTTGATCGATTTTGGGGGTTGGGAAGGATCAGGTGATGGTTTTGGGTGTGATTTGATTTTCGTCTAGAACATCAAAAATCCTTCAGGATGCTCCAAAATGACTCATCTATATCTATAATGATAGATCTTGATTAGGAGTATCTTTTTCTAGTACATGTCAAGTATCTATTTTGAAGTCTTGATCGATTTTGGGGGTTGGGAAGGATCAGGTGATGGTTTTGGGTGTGATTTGATTTTCGTCTAGAACATCAAAAATCCTTCAGGATGCTCCAAAATGACTCATCTATATCTATAATGATAGATCTTGATTAGGAGTATCTTTTTCTAGTACATGTCGAGTATCTATTTTGAAGTCTTGATCGATTTTGGGGGTTGGGAAGGATCAGGTGATGGTTTTGGGTGTGATTTGATTTTCGTCTAGAACATCAAAAATCCTTCAGGATGCTCCAAAATGACTTATCTATATCTATAATGATAGATCTTGATTAGGAGTATCTTTTTCTAGTACATGTCAAGTATCTATTTTGAAGTCTTGATCGATTTTGGGGGTTGGGAAGGATCAGGTGATGGTTTTGGGTGTGATTTGATTTTCGTCTAGAACATCGAAAATCCTTCAGGATGCTCCAAAGTGACTCATCTATATCTATAATGATAGATCTTGATTAGTAGTATCTTTTTCTAGTACATGTCAAGTATCTATTTTGAAGTCTTGATCGATTTTGGGGGTTGGGAAGGATCAGGTGATGGTTTTGGGTGTGATTTGATTTTCGTCTAGAACATCAAAAATCCTTCAGGATGCTCCAAAATGACTCATCTATATCTATAATGATAGATCTTGATTAGGAGTATCTTTTTCTAGTACATGTCAAGTATCTATTTTGAAGTCTTGATCGATTTTGGGGGTTGGGAAGGATCAGGTGATGGTTTTGGGTGTGATTTGATTTTCGTCTAGAACATCAAAAATCCTTCAGGATGCTCCAAAATGACTCATCTATATCTATAATGATAGATCTTGATTAGGAGTATCTTTTTCTAGTACATGTCAAGTATCTATTTTGAAGTCTTGATCGATTTTGGGGGTTGGGAAGGATCAGGTGATGGTTTTGGGTGTGATTTGATTTTCGTCTAGAACATCAAAAATCCTTCAGGATGCTCCAAAATGACTCATCTATATCTATAATGATAGATCTTGATTAGGAGTATCTTTTTCTAGTACATGTCAAGTATCTATTTTGAAGTCTTGATCGATTTTGGGGGTTGGGAAGGATCAGGTGATGGTTTTGGGTGTGATTTGATTTTCGTCTAGAACATCAAAAATCCTTCAGGATGCTCCAAAATGACTCATCTATATCTATAATGATAGATCTTGATTAGGAGTATCTTTTTCTAGTACATGTCAAGTATCTATTTTGAAGTCTTGATCGATTTTGGGGGTTGGGAAGGATCAGGTGATGGTTTTGGGTGTGATTTGATTTTCGTCTAGAACATCAAAAATCCTTCAGGATGCTCCAAAATGACTCATCTATATCTATAATGATAGATCTTGATTAGGAGTATCTTTTTCTAGTACATGTCAAGTATCTATTTTGAAGTCTTGATCGATTTTGGGGGTTGGGAAGGATCAGGTGATGGTTTTGGGTGTGATTTGATTTTCGTCTAGAACATCAAAAATCCTTCAGGATGCTCCAAAATGACTCATCTATATCTATAATGATAAATCTTGATTAGGAGTATCTTTTTCTAGTACATGTCAAGTATCTATTTTGAAGTCTTGATCGATTTTGGGGGTTGGGAAGGATCAGGTGATGGTTTTGGGTGTGATTTGATTTTCGTCTAGAACATCAAAAATCCTTCAGGATGCTCCTAAATGACTCATCTATATCTATAATGATAGATCTTGATTAGGAGTATCTTTTTCTAGTACATGTCAAGTATCTATTTTGAAGTCTTGATCGATTTTGGGGGTTGGGAAGGATCAGGTGATGGTTTTGGGTGTGATTTGATTTTCGTCTAGAACATCAAAAATCCTTCAGGATGCTCCAAAATGACTCATCTATATCTATAATGATAGATCTTGATTAGGAGTATCTTTTTCTAGTACATGTCAAGTATCTATTTTGAAGTCTTGATCGATTTTGGGGGTTGGGAAGGATCAGGTGATGGTTTTGGGTGTGATTTGATTTTCGTCTAGAACATCAAAAATCCTTCAGGATGCTCCAAAATGACTCATCTATACCTATAATGATAGATCTTGATTAGGAGTACCTTTTTCTAGTACATGTCAAGTATCTATTTTGAAGTCTTGATCGATTTTGGGGGTTGGGAAGGATCAGGTGATGGTTTTGGGTGTGATTTGATTTTCGTCTAGAACATCAAAAATCCTTCAGGATGCTCCAAAATGACTCATCTATATCTATAATGATAGATCTTGATTAGGAGTATCTTTTTCTAGTACATGTCAAGTATCTATTTTGAAGTCTTGATCGATTTTGGGGGTTGGGAAGGATCAGGTGATGGTTTTGGGTGTGATTTGATTTTCGTCTAGAACATCAAAAATCCTTCAGGATGCTCCAAAATGACTCATCTATATCTATAATGATAGATCTTGATTAGGAGTATCTTTTTCTAGTACATGTCAAGTATCTATTTTGAAGTCTTGATCGATTTTGGGGGTTGGGAAGGATCAGGTGATGGTTTTGGGTGTGATTTGATTTTCGTCTAGAACATCAAAAATCCTTCAGGATGCTCCAAAATGACTCATCTATATCTATAATGATAGATCTTGATTAGGAGTATCTTTTTCTAGTACATGTCAAGTATCTATTTTGAAGTCTTGATCGATTTTCGGGGTTGGGAAGGATTAGGTGATGGTTTTGGGTGTGATTTGATTTTCGTCTAGAACATCAAAAATCCTTCAGGATGCTCCAAAATGACTCATCTATATCTATAATGATAGATCTTGATTAGGAGCATCTTTTTCTAGTACATGTCAAGTATCTATTTTGAAGTCTTGATCGATTTTGGGGGTTCGGAAGGATTAGGTGATGGTTTTGGGTGTGATTTGATTTTCGTCTAGAACATCAAAAATCCTTCAGGATGCTCCAAAATGACTCATCTATATCTATAATGATAGATCTTGATTAGGAGTATCTTTTTCTAGTACATGTCAAGTATCTATTTTGAAGTCTTGATCGATTTTGGGGGTTGGGAAGGATCAGGTGATGGTTTTGGGTGTGATTTGATTTTCGTCTAGAACATCAAAAATCCTTCAGGATGCTCCAAAATGACTCATCTATATCTATAATGATAGATCTTGATTAGGAGTATCTTTTTCTAGTACATGTCAAGTATCTATTTTGAAGTCTTGATCGATTTTGGGGGTTGGGAAGGATCAGGTGATGGTTTTGGGTGTGATTTGATTTTCGTCTAGAACATCAAAAATCCTTCAGGATGCTCCAAAATGACTCATCTATATCTATAATGATAGATCTTGATTAGGAGTATCTTTTTCTAGTACATGTCAAGTATCTATTTTGAAGTCTTGATCGATTTTGGGGGTTGGGAAGGATCAGGTGATGGTTTTGGGTGTGATTTGATTTTCGTCTAGAACATCAAAAATCCTTCAGGATGCTCCAAAATGACTCATCTATATCTATAATGATAGATCTTGATTAGGAGTATCTTTTTCTAGTACATGTCAAGTATCTATTTTGAAGTCTTGATCGATTTTGGGGGTTGGGAAGGATCAGGTGATGGTTTTGGGTGTGATTTGATTTTCGTCTAGAACATCAAAAATCCTTCAGGATGCTCCAAAATGACTCATCTATATCTATAATGATAGATCTTGATTAGGAGTATCTTTTTCTAGTACATGTCAAGTATCTATTTTGAAGTCTTGATCGATTTTGGGGGTTGGGAAGGATCAGGTGATGGTTTTGGGTGTGATTTGATTTTCGTCTAGAACATCAAAAATCCTTCAGGATGCTCCAAAATGACTCATCTATATCTATAATGATAGATCTTGATTAGAAGTATCTTTTTCTAGTACATGTCAAGTATCTATTTTGAAGTCTTGATCGATTTTGGGGGTTGGGAAGGATCAGGTGATGGTTTTGGGTGTGATTTGATTTTCGTCTAGAACATCAAAAATCCTTCAGGATGCTCCAAAATGACTCATCTATATCTATAATGATAGATCTTGATTAGGAGTATCTTTTTCTAGTACATGTCAAGTATCTATTTTGAAGTCTTGATCGATTTTGGGGGTTGGGAAGGATCAGGTGATGGTTTTGGGTGTGATTTGATTTTCGTCTAGAACATCAAAAATCCTTCAGGATGCTCCAAAATGACTCATCTATATCTATAATGATAGATCTTGATTAGGAGTATCTTTTTCTAGTACATGTCAAGTATCTATTTTGAAGTCTTGATCGATTTTGGGGGTTGGGAAGGATCAGGTGATGGTTTTGGGTGTGATTTGATTTTCGTCTAGAACATCAAAAATCCTTCAGGATGCTCCAAAATGACTCATCTATATCTATAATGATAGATCTTGATTAGGAGTATCTTTTTCTAGTACATGTCAAGTATCTATTTTGAAGTCTTGATCGATTTTGGGGGTTGGGAAGGATCAGGTGATGGTTTTGGGTGTGATTTGATTTTCGTCTAGAACATCAAAAATCCTTCAGGATGCTCCAAAATGACTCATCTATATCTATAATGATAGATCTTGATTAGGAGTATCTTTTTCTAGTACATGTCAAGTATCTATTTTGAAGTCTTGATCGATTTTGGGGGTCGGGAAGGATCAGGTGATGGTTTTGGGTGTGATTTGATTTTCGTCTAGAACATCAAAAATCCTTCAGGATGCTCCAAAATGACTCATCTATATCTATAATGATAGATCTTGATTAGGAGTATCATTTTCTAGTACATGTCAAGTATCTTTTTTGAAGTCTTGATCGATTTTGGGGGTTGGGAAGGATCAGGTGATGGTTTTGGGTGTGATTTGATTTTCGTCTAGAACATCAAAAATCCTTCAGGATGCTCCAAAATGACTCATCTATATCTATAATGATAGATCTTGATCAGGAGTATCTTTTTCTAGTACATGTCAAGTATCTATTTTGAAGTCTTGATCGATTTTGGGGGTTGGGAAGGATCAGGTGATGGTTTTGGGTGTGATTTGATTTTCGTCTAGAACATCAAAAATCCTTCAGGATGCTCCAAAATGACTCATCTATATCTATAATGATAGATCTTGATTAGGAGTATCTTTTTCTAGTACATGTCAAGTATCTATTTTGAAGTCTTGATCGATTTTGGGGGTTGGGAAGGATCAGGTGATGGTTTTGGATGTGATTTGATTTTCGTCTAGAACATCAAAAATCCTTCAGGATGCTCCAAAATGACTCATCTATATCTATAATGATAGATCTTGATTAGGAGTATCTTTTTCTAGTACATGTCAAGTATCTATTTTGAAGTCTTGATCGATTTTGGGGGTTGGGAAGGATCAGGTGATGGTTTTGGGTGTGATTTGATTTTCGTCTAGAACATCAAAAATCCTTCAGGATGCTCCAAAATGACTCATCTATATCTATAATGATAGATCTTGATTAGGAGTATCTTTTTCTAGTACATGTCAAGTATCTATTTTGAAGTCTTGATCGATTTTGGGGGTTCGGAAGGATCAGGTGATGGTTTTGGGTGTGATTTGATTTTCGTCTAGAACATCAAAAATCCTTCAGGATGCTCCAAAGTGACTCATCTATATCTATAATGATAGATCTTGATTAGGAGTATCTTTTTCTAGTACATGTCAAGTATCTATTTTGAAGTCTTGATCGATTTTCGGGGTTGGGAAGGATTAGGTGATGGTTTTGGGTGTGATTTGATTTTCGTCTAGAACATCAAAAATCCTTCAGGATGCTCCAAAATGACTCATCTATATCTATAATGATAGATCTTGATTAGGAGTATCTTTTTCTAGTACATGTCAAGTATCTATTTTGAAGTCTTGATCGATTTTGGGGGTTCGGAAGGATTAGGTGATGGTTTTGGGTGTGATTTGATTTTCGTCTAGAACATCAAAAATCCTTCAGGATGCTCCAAAATGACTCATCTATATCTATAATGATAGATCTTGATTAGGAGTATCTTTTTCTAGTACATGTCAAGTATCTATTTTGAAGTCTTGATCGATTTTGGGGGTTGGGAAGGATCAGGTGATGGTTTTGGGTGTGATTTGATTTTCGTCTAGAACATCAAAAATCCTTCAGGATGCTCCAAAATGACTCATCTATATCTATAATGATAGATCTTGATTAGGAGTATCTTTTTCTAGTACATGTCAAGTATCTATTTTGAAGTCTTGATCGATTTTGGGGGTTGGGAAGGATCAGGTGATGGTTTTGGGTGTGATTTGATTTTCGTCTAGAACATCAAAAATCCTTCAGGATGCTCCAAAATGACTCATCTATATCTATAATGATAGATCTTGATTAGGAGTATCTTTTTCTAGTACATGTCAAGTATCTATTTTGAAGTCTTGATCGATTTTGGGGGTTGGGAAGGATCAGGTGATGGTTTTGGGTGTGATTTGATTTTCGTCTAGAACATCAAAAATCCTTCAGGATGCTCCAAAATGACTCATCTATATCTATAATGATAGATCTTGATTAGGAGTATCTTTTTCTAGTACATGTCAAGTATCTATTTTGAAGTCTTGATCGATTTTGGGGGTTGGGAAGGATCAGGTGATGGTTTTGGGTGTGATTTGATTTTCGTCTAGAACATCAAAAATCCTTCAGGATGCTCCAAAATGACTCATCTATATCTATAATGATAGATCTTGATTAGGAGTATCTTTTTCTAGTACATGTCAAGTATCTATTTTGAAGTCTTGATCGATTTTGGGGGTTGGGAAGGATCAGGTGATGGTTTTGGGTGTGATTTGATTTTCGTCTAGAACATCAAAAATCCTTCAGGATGCTCCAAAATGACTCATCTATATCTATAATGATAGATCTTGATTAGAAGTATCTTTTTCTAGTACATGTCAAGTATCTATTTTGAAGTCTTGATCGATTTTGGGGGTTGGGAAGGATCAGGTGATGGTTTTGGGTGTGATTTGATTTTCGTCTAGAACATCAAAAATCCTTCAGGATGCTCCAAAATGACTCATCTATATCTATAATGATAGATCTTGATTAGGAGTATCTTTTTCTAGTACATGTCAAGTATCTATTTTGAAGTCTTGATCGATTTTGGGGGTTGGGAAGGATCAGGTGATGGTTTTGGGTGTGATTTGATTTTCGTCTAGAACATCAAAAATCCTTCAGGATGCTCCAAAATGACTCATCTATATCTATAATGATAGATCTTGATTAGGAGTATCTTTTTCTAGTACATGTCAAGTATCTATTTTGAAGTCTTGATCGATTTTGGGGGTTGGGAAGGATCAGGTGATGGTTTTGGGTGTGATTTGATTTTCGTCTAGAACATCAAAAATCCTTCAGGATGCTCCAAAATGACTCATCTATATCTATAATGATAGATCTTGATTAGGAGTATCTTTTTCTAGTACATGTCAAGTATCTATTTTGAAGTCTTGATCGATTTTGGGGGTTGGGAAGGATCAGGTGATGGTTTTGGGTGTGATTTGATTTTCGTCTAGAACATCAAAAATCCTTCAGGATGCTCCAAAATGACTCATCTATATCTATAATGATAGATCTTGATTAGGAGTATCTTTTTCTAGTACATGTCAAGTATCTATTTTGAAGTCTTGATCGATTTTGGGGGTCGGGAAGGATCAGGTGATGGTTTTGGGTGTGATTTGATTTTCGTCTAGAACATCAAAAATCCTTCAGGATGCTCCAAAATGACTCATCTATATCTATAATGATAGATCTTGATTAGGAGTATCTTTTTCTAGTACATGTCAAGTATCTTTTTTGAAGTCTTGATCGATTTTGGGGGTTGGGAAGGATCAGGTGATGGTTTTGGGTGTGATTTGATTTTCGTCTAGAACATCAAAAATCCTTCAGGATGCTCCAAAATGACTCATCTATATCTATAATGATAGATCTTGATTAGGAGTATCTTTCTAGTACATGTCAAGTATCTATTTTGAAGTCTTGATCGATTTTGGGGGTTGGGAAGGATCAGGTGATGGTTTTTGGGTGTGATTTGATTTTCGTCTAGAACATCAAAAAATCCTTCAGGATGCTCCAAAATGACTCATCTATATCTATAATGATAGATCTTGATTAGGAGTATCTTTTTCTAGTACATGTCAAGTATATATTTTGAAGTCTTGATCGATTTTGGGGGTTGGGAAGGATCAGGTGATGGTTTTGGATGTGATTTGATTTTCGTCTAGAACATCAAAAATCCTTCAGGATGCTCCAAAATGACTCATCTATATCTATAATGATAGATCTTGATTAGGAGTATCTTTTTCTAGTACATGTCAAGTATCTATTTTGAAGTCTTGATCGATTTTGGGGGTTGGGAAGGATCAGGTGATGGTTTTGGGTGTGATTTGATTTTCGTCTAGAACATCAAAAATCCTTCAGGATGCTCCAAAATGACTCATCTATATCTATAATGATAGATCTTGATTAGGAGTATCTTTTTCTAGTACATGTCAAGTATCTATTTTGAAGTCTTGATCGATTTTGGGGGTTGGGAAGGATCAGGTGATGGTTTTGGGTGTGATTTGATTTTCGTCTAGAACATCAAAAATCCTTCAGGATGCTCCAAAGTGACTCATCTATATCTATAATGATAGATCTTGATTAGGAGTATCTTTTTCTAGTACATGTCAAGTATCTATTTTGAAGTCTTGATCGATTTTGGGGGTTGGGAAGGATCAGGTGATGGTTTTGGGTGTGATTTGATTTTCGTCTAGAACATCAAAAATCCTTCAGGATGCTCCAAAATGACTCATCTATATCTATAATGATAGATCTTGATTAGGAGTATCTTTTTCTAGTACATGTCAAGTATCTATTTTGAAGTCTTGATCGATTTTGGGGGGTTGGGAAGGATCAGGTGATGGTTTTGGGTGTGATTTGATTTTCGTCTAGAACATCAAAAATCCTTCAGGATGCTCCAAAATGACTCATCTATATCTATAATGATAGATCTTGATTAGGAGTATCTTTTTCTAGTACATGTCAAGTATCTATTTTGAAGTCTTGATCGATTTTGGGGGTTGGGAAGGATCAGGTGATGGTTTTGGGTGTGATTTGATTTTCGTCTAGAACATCAAAAATCCTTCAGGGTGCTCCAAAATGACTCATCTATATCTATAATGATAGATCTTGATTAGGAGTATCTTTTTCTAGTACATGTCAAGTATCTATTTTGAAGTCTTGATCGATTTTGGGGGTTGGGAAGGATCAGGTGATGGTTTTTGGGTGTGATTTGATTTTCGTCTAGAACATCAAAAATCCTTCAGGATGCTCCAAAATGACTCATCTATATCTATAATGATAGATCTTGATTAGGAGTATCTTTTTCTAGTACATGTCAAGTATCTATTTTGAAGTCTTGATCGATTTTGGGGGTTGGGAAGGATCAGGTGATGGTTTTGGGTGTGATTTGATTTTCGTCTAGAACATCAAAAATCCTTCAGGATGCTCCAAAATGACTCATCTATATCTATAATGATAGATCTTGATTAGGAGTATCTTTTTCTAGTACATGTCAAGTATCTATTTTGAAGTCTTGATCGATTTTGGGGGTTGGGAAGGATCAGGTGATGGTTTTGGGTGTGATTTGATTTTCGTCTAGAACATCAAAAATCCTTCAGGATGCTCCAAAATGACTCATCTATATCTATAATGATAGATCTTGATTAGGAGTATCTTTTTCTAGTACATGTCAAGTATCTATTTTGAAGTCTTGATCGATTTTGGGGGTTGGGAAGGATCAGGTGATGGTTTTGGGTGTGATTTGATTTTCGTCTAGAACATCAAAAATCCTTCAGGATGCTCCAAAATGACTCATCTATATCTATAATGATAGATCTTGATTAGGAGTATCTTTTTCTAGTACATGTCAAGTATCTATTTTGAAGTCTTGATCGATTTTGGGGGTTGGGAAGGATCAGGTGATGGTTTTGGGTGTGATTTGATTTTCGTCTAGAACATCAAAAATCCTTCAGGATGCTCCAAAATGACTCATCTGTATCTATAATGATAGATCTTGATTAGGAGTATCTTTTTCTAGTACATGTCAAGTATCTATTTTGAAGTCTTGATCGATTTTGGGGGTTGGGAAGGATCAGGTGATGGTTTTGGGTGTGATTTGATTTTCGTCTAGAACATCAAAAATCCTTCAGGATGCTCCAAAATGACTCATCTATATCTATAATGATAGATCTTGATTAGGAGTATCTTTTTCTAGTACATGTCAAGTATCTATTTTGAAGTCTTGATCGATTTTGGGGGTTGGGAAGGATCAGGTGATGGTTTTGGGTGTGATTTGATTTTCGTCTAGAACATCAAAAATCCTTCAGGATGCTCCAAAATGACTCATCTATTTCTATAATGATAGATCTTGATTAGGAGTATCTTTTTCTAGTACATGTCAAGTATCTATTTTGAAGTCTTGATCGATTTTGGGGGTTGGGAAGGATCAGGTGATGGTTTTGGGTGTGATTTGATTTTCGTCTAGAACATCAAAAATCCTTCAGGATGCTCCAAAATGACTCATCTATATCTATAATGATAGATCTTGATTAGGAGTATCTTTTTCTAGTACATGTCAAGTATCTATTTTGAAGTCTTGATCGATTTTGGGGGTTGGGAAGGGTCAGGTGATGGTTTTGGGTGTGATTTGATTTTCGTCTAGAACATCAAAAATCCTTCAGGATGCTCCAAAATGACTCATCTATATCTATAATGATAGATCTTGATTAGGAGTATCTTTTTCTAGTACATGTCAAGTATCTATTTTGAAGTCTTGATCGATTTTGGGGGTTGGGAAGGATCAGGTGATGGTTTTGGGTGTGATTTGATTTTCGTCTAGAACATCACAAATCCTTCAGGATGCTCCAAAATGACTCATCTATATCTATAATGATAGATCTTGATTAGGAGTATCTTTTTTCTAGTACATGTCAAGTATCTATTTTGAAGTCTTGATCGATTTTGGGGGTTGGGAAGGATCAGGTGATGGTTTTGGGTGTGATTTGATTTTCGTCTAGAACATCAAAAATCCTTCAGGATGCTCCAAAATGACTCATCTATATCTATAATGATAGATCTTGATTAGGAGTATCTTTTTCTAGTACATGTCAAGTATCTATTTTGAAGTCTTGATCGATTTTGGGGGTTGGGAAGGATCAGGTGATGGTTTTGGGTGTGATTTGATTTTCGTCTAGAACATCAAAAATCCTTCAGGATGCTCCAAAATGACTCATCTATATCTATAATGATAGATCTTGATTAGGAGTATCTTTTTCTAGTACATGTCAAGTATCTATTTTGAAGTCTTGATCGATTTTGGGGGTTGGGAAGGATCAGGTGATGGTTTTGGGTGTGATTTGATTTTCGTCTAGAACATCAAAAATCCTTCAGGATGCTCCAAAATGACTCATCTATATCTATAATGATAGATCTTGATTAGGAGTATCTTTTTCTAGTACATGTCAAGTATCTATTTTGAAGTCTTGATCGATTTTGGGGGTTGGGAAGGATCAGGTGATGGTTTTGGGTGTGATTTGATTTTCGTCTAGAACATCAAAAATCCTTCAGGATGCTCCAAAATGACTCATCTATATCTATAATGATAGATCTTGATTAGGAGTATCTTTTTCTAGTACATGTCAAGTATCTATTTTGAAGTCTTGATCGATTTTGGGGGTTGGGAAGGATCAGGTGATGGTTTTGGGTGTGATTTGATTTTCGTCTAGAACATCAAAAATCCTTCAGGATGCTCCAAAATGACTCATCTATATCTATAATGATAGATCTTGATTAGGAGTATCTTTTTCTAGTACATGTCAAGTATCTATTTTGAAGTCTTGATCGATTTTGGGGGTTGGGAAGGATCAGGTGATGGTTTTGGGTGTGATTTGATTTTCGTCTAGAACATCAAAAATCCTTCAGGATGCTCCAAAATGACTCATCTATATCTATAATGATAGATCTTGATTAGGAGTATCTTTTTCTAGTACATGTCAAGTATCTATTTTGAAGTCTTGATCGATTTTGGGGGTTGGGAAGGATCAGGTGATGGTTTTGGGTGTGATTTGATTTTCGTCTAGAACATCAAAAATCCTTCAGGATGCTCCAAAATGACTCATCTATATCTATAATGATAGATCTTGATTAGGAGTATCTTTTTCTAGTACATGTCAAGTATCTATTTTGAAGTCTTGATCGATTTTGGGGGTTGGGAAGGATCAGGTGATGGTTTTGGGTGTGATTTGATTTTCGTCTAGAACATCAAAAATCCTTCAGGATGCTCCAAAATGACTCATCTATATCTATAATGATAGATCTTGATTAGGAGTATCTTTTTCTAGTACATGTCAAGTATCTATTTTGAAGTCTTGATCGATTTTGGGGGTTGGGAAGGATCAGGTGATGGTTTTGGGTGTGATTTGATTTTCGTCTAGAACATCAAAAATCCTTCAGGATGCTCCAAAATGACTCATCTATATCTATAATGATAGATCTTGATTAGGAGTATCTTTTTCTAGTACATGTCAAGTATCTATTTTGAAGTCTTGATCGATTTTGGGGGTTGGGAAGGATCAGGTGATGGTTTTGGGGTGTGATTTGATTTTCGTCTAGAACATCAAAAATCCTTTAGGATGCTCCAAAATGACTCATCTATATCTATAATGATAGATCTTGATTAGGAGTATCTTTTTCTAGTACATGTCAAGTATCTATTTTGAAGTCTTGATCGATTTTGGGGGTTGGGAAGGATCAGGTGATGGTTTTGGGGTGTGATTTGATTTTCGTCTAGAACATCAAAAATCCTTCAGGGTGCTCCAAAATGACTCATCTATATCTATAATGATAGATCTTGATTAGGAGTATCTTTTTCTAGTACATGTCAAGTATCTATTTTGAAGTCTTGATCGATTTTGGGGGTTGGGAAGGATCAGGTGATGGTTTTGGGTGTGATTTGATTTTCGTCTAGAACATCAAAAATCCTTCAGGATGCTCCAAAATGACTCATCTATATCTATAATGATAGATCTTGATTAGGAGTATCTTTTTCTAGTACATGTCAAGTATCTATTTTGAAGTCTTGATCGATTTTGGGGGTTGGGAAGGATCAGGTGATGGTTTTGGGTGTGATTTGATTTTCGTCTAGAACATCAAAAATCCTTCAGGATGCTCCAAAATGACTCATCTATATCTATAATGATAGATCTTGATTAGGAGTATCTTTTTCTAGTACATGTCAAGTATCTATTTTGAAGTCTTGATCGATTTTGGGGGTTGGGAAGGATCAGGTGATGGTTTTGGGTGTGATTTGATTTTCGTCTAGAACATCAAAAATCCTTCAGGATGCTCCAAAATGACTCATCTATATCTATAATGATAGATCTTGATTAGGAGTATCTTTTTCTAGTACATGTCAAGTATCTATTTTGAAGTCTTGATCGATTTTGGGGGTTGGGAAGGATCAGGTGATGGTTTTGGGTGTGATTTGATTTTCGTCTAGAACATCAAAAATCCTTCAGGATGCTCCAAAATGACTCATTCTATATCTATAATGATAGATCTTGATTAGGAGTATCTTTTTCTAGTACATGTCAAGTATCTATTTTGAAGTCTTGATCGATTTTGGGGGTTGGGAAGGATCAGGTGATGGTTTTGGGTGTGATTTGATTTTCGTCTAGAACATCAAAAATCCTTCAGGATGCTCCAAAATGACTCATCTATATCTATAATGATAGATCTTGATTAGGAGTATCTTTTTCTAGTACATGTCAAGTATCTATTTTGAAGTCTTGATCGATTTTGGGGGTTGGGAAGGATCAGGTGATGGTTTTGGGTGTGATTTGATTTTCGTCTAGAACATCAAAAATCCTTCAGGATGCTCCAAAATGACTCATCTATATCTATAATGATAGATCTTGATTAGGAGTATCTTTTTCTAGTACATGTCAAGTATCTATTTTGAAGTCTTGATCGATTTTGGGGGTTGGGAAGGATCAGGTGATGGTTTTGGGTGTGATTTGATTTTCGTCTAGAACATCAAAAATCCTTCAGGATGCTCCAAAATGACTCATCTATTTCTATAATGATAGATCTTGATTAGGAGTATCTTTTTCTAGTACATGTCAAGTATCTATTTTGAAGTCTTGATCGATTTTGGGGGTTGGGAAGGATCAGGTGATGGTTTTGGGTGTGATTTGATTTTCGTCTAGAACATCAAAAATCCTTCAGGATGCTCCAAAATGACTCATCTATATCTATAATGATAGATCTTGATTAGGAGTATCTTTTTCTAGTACATGTCAAGTATCTATTTTGAAGTCTTGATCGATTTTGGGGGTTGGGAAGGATCAGGTGATGGTTTTGGGTGTGATTTGATTTTCGTCTAGAACATCAAAAATCCTTCAGGATGCTCCAAAATGAGACTCATCTATATCTATAATGATAGATCTTGATTAGGAGTATCTTTTTCTAGCACATGTCAAGTATCTATTTTGAAGTCTTGATCGATTTTGGGGGTTGGGAAGGATCAGGTGATGGTTTTGGGTGTGATTTGATTTTCGTCTAGAACATCAAAAATCCTTCAGGATGCTCCAAAATGACTCATCTATATCTATAATTATAGATCTTGATTAGGAGTATCTTTTTCTAGTACATGTCAAGTATCTATTTTGAAGTCTTGATCGATTTTGGGGGTTGGGAAGGATCAGGTGATGGTTTTGGGTGTGATTTGATTTTCGTCTTGTACATCAAAAATCCTTCAGGATGCTCCAAAATGACTCATCTATATCTATAATGATAGATCTTGATTAGGAGTATCTTTTTCTAGTACATGTCAAGTATCTATTTTGAAGTCTTGATCGATTTTGGGGGTTGGGAAGGATCAGGTGATGGTTTTGGGTGTGATTTGATTTTCGTCTAGAACATCAAAAATCCTTCAGGATGCTCCAAAATGACTCATCTATATCTATAATGATAGATCTTGATTAGGAGTATCTTTTTCTAGTACATGTCAAGTATCTATTTTGAAGTCTTGATCGATTTTGGGGGTTGGGAAGGATCAGGTGATGGTTTTGGGTGTGATTTGATTTTCGTCTAGAACATCAAAAATCCTTCAGGATGCTCCAAAATGACTCATCTATATCTATAATGATAGATCTTGATTAGGAGTATCTTTTTCTAGTACATGTCAAGTATCTATTTTGAAGTCTTGATCGATTTTGGGGGTTGGGAAGGATCAGGTGATGGTTTTGGGTGTGATTTGATTTTCGTCTAGAACATCAAAAATCCTTCAGGATGCTCCAAAATGACTCATCTATATCTATAATGATAGATCTTGATTAGGAGTATCTTTTTCTAGTACATGTCAAGTATCTATTTTGAAGTCTTGATCGATTTTGGGGGTTGGGAAGGATCAGGTGATGGTTTTGGGTGTGATTTGGTTTTCGTCTAGAACATCAAAAATCCTTCAGGATGCTCCAAAATGACTCATCTATATCTATAATGATAGATCTTGATTAGGAGTATCTTTTTCTAGTACATGGAAAGTATCTATTTTGAAGTCTTGATCGATTTTGGGGGTTGGGAAGGATCAGGTGATGGTTTTGGGTGTGATTTGATTTTCGTCTAGAACATCAAAAATCCTTCAGGATGCTCCCAAATGACTCATCTATATCTATAATGATAGATCTTGATTAGGAGTATCTTTTTCTAGTACATGTCAAGTATCTATTTTGAAGTCTTGATCGATTTTGGGGGTTGGGAAGGATCAGGTGATGGTTTTGGGTGTGATTTGATTTTCGTCTAGAACATCAAAAATCCTTCAGGATGCTCCAAAATGACTCATCTATATCTATAATGATAGATCTTGATTAGGAGTATCTTTTTCTAGTACATGTCAAGTATCTATTTTGAAGTCTTGATCGATTTTGGGGGTTGGGAAGGATCAGGTGATGGTTTTGGGTGTGATTTGATTTTCGTCTAGAACATCAAAAATCCTTCAGGATGCTCCAAAATGACTCATCTATATCTATAATGATAGATCTTGATTAGGAGTATCTTTTTCTAGTACATGTCAAGTATCTATTTTGAAGTCTTGATCGATTTTGGGGGTTGGGAAGGATCAGGTGATGGTTTTGGGTGTGATTTGATTTTCGTCTAGAACATCAAAAATCCTTCAGGATGCTCCAAAATGACTCATCTATATCTATAATGATAGATCTTGATTAGGAGTATCTTTTTCTAGTACATGTCAAGTATCTATTTTGAAGTCTTGATCGATTTTGGGGGTTGGGAAGGATCAGGTGATGGTTTTGGGTGTGATTTGATTTTCGTCTAGAACATCAAAAATCCTTCAGGATGCTCCAAAATGACTCATCTATATCTATAATTATAGATCTTGATTAGGAGTATCTTTTTATAGCACATGTCAAGTATCTATTTTGAAGTCTTGATCGATTTTGGGGGTTGGAAAGGATCAGGTGATGGTTTTGGGTGTGATTTGATTTTCGTCTAGAACATCAAAAATCCTTCAGGATGCTCCAAAATGACTCATCTATATCTATAATGATAGATCTTGATTAGGAGTATCTTTTTCTAGTACATGTCAAGTATCTATTTTGAAGTCTTGATCGATTTTGGGGGTTGGGAAGGATCAGGTGATGGTTTTGGGTGTGATTTAAATTTCGTCTAGAACATCAAAAATCCTTCAGGATGCTCCAAAATGACTCATCTATATCTATAATGATAGATCTTGATTAGGAGTATCTTTTTCTAGTACATGTCAAGTATCTATTTTGAAGTCTTGATCGATTTTGGGGGTTGGGAAGGATCAGGTGATGGTTTTGGGTGTGATTTGATTTTCGTCTAGAACATCAAAAATCCTTCAGGATGCTCCAAAATGACTCATCTATATCTATAATGATAGATCTTGATTAGGAGTATCTTTTTCTAGTACATGTCAAGTATCTATTTTGAAGTCTTGATCGATTTTAGGGGTTGGGAAGGATCAGGTGATGGTTTTGGGTGTGATTTGATTTTCGTCTAGAACATCAAAAATCCTTCAGGATGCTCCAAAATGACTCATCTATATCTATAATTATAGATCTTGATTAGGAGTATCTTTTTCTAGTACATGTCAAGTATCTATTTTGAAGTCTTGATCGATTTTGGGGGTTGGGAAGGATCAGGTGATGGTTTTGGGTGTGATTTGATTTTCGTCTAGAACATCAAAAATCCTTCAGGATGCTCCAAAATGACTCATCTATATCTATAATGATAGATCTTGATTAGGAGTATCTTTTTCTAGTACATGTCAAGTATCTATTTTGAAGTCTTGATCGATTTTGGGGGTTGGGAAGGATCAGGTGATGGTTTTGGGTGTGATTTGATTTTCGTCTAGAACATCAAAAATCCTTCAGGATGCTCCAAAATGACTCATCTATATCTATAATGATAGATCTTGATTAGGAGTATCTTTTTCTAGTACATGTCAAGTATCTATTTTGAAGTCTTGATCGATTTTGGGGGTTGGGAAGGATCAGGTGATGGTTTTGGGTGTGATTTGATTTTCGTTTAGAACATCAAAAATCCTTCAGGATGCTCCAAAATGACTCATCTATATCTATAATGATAGATCTTGATTAGGAGTATCTTTTTCTAGTACATGTCAAGTATCTATTTTGAAGTCTTGATCGATTTTGGGGGTTGGGAAGGATCAGGTGATGGTTTTGGGTGTGATTTGATTTTCGTCTAGAACATCAAAAATCCTTCAGGATGCTCCAAAATGACTCATCTATATCTATAATGATAGATCTTGATTAGGAGTATCTTTTTCTAGTACATGTCAAGTATCTATTTTGAAGTCTTGATCGATTTTGGGGGTTGGGAAGGATCAGGTGATGGTTTTGGGTGTGATTTGATTTTCGTCTAGAACATCAAAAATCCTTCAGGATGCTCCAAAATGACTCATCTATATCTATAATGATAGATCTTGATTAGGAGTATCTTTTTCTAGTACATGTCAAGTATCTATTTTGAAGTCTTGATCGATTTTGGGGGTTGGGAAGGATCAGGTGATGGTTTTGGGTGTGATTTGATTTTCGTCTAGAACATCAAAATTCCTTCAGGATGCTCCAAAATGACTCATCTATATCTATAATGATAGATCTTGATTAGGAGTATCTTTTTCTAGTACATGTCAAGTATCTATTTTGAAGTCTTGATCGATTTTGGGGGTTGGGAAGGATCAGGTGATGGTTTTGGGTGTGATTTGATTTTCGTCTAGAACATCAAAAATCCTTCAGGATGCTCCAAAATGACTCATCTATATCTATAATGATAGATCTTGATTAGGAGTATCTTTTTCTAGTACATGTCAAGTATCTATTTTGAAGTCTTGATCGATTTTGGGGGTTGGGAAGGATCAGGTGATGGTTTTGGGTGTGATTTGATTTTCGTCTAGAACATCAAAAATCCTTCAGGATGCTCCAAAATGACTCATCTATATCTATAATGATAGATCTTGATTAGGAGTATCTTTTTCTAGTACATGTCAAGTATCTATTTTGAAGTCTTGATCGATTTTGGGGGTTGGGAAGGATCAGGTGATGGTTTTGGGTGTGATTTGATTTTCGTCTAGAACATCAAAAATCCTTCAGGATGCTCCAAAATGACTCATCTATATCTATAATGATAGATCTTGATTAGGAGTATCTTTTTCTAGTACATGTCAAGTATCTATTTTGAAGTCTTGATCGATTTTGGGGGTTGGGAAGGATCAGGTGATGGTTTTGGGTGTGATTTGATTTTCGTCTAGAACATCAAAAATCCTTCAGGATGCTCCAAAATGACTCATCTATATCTATAATGATAGATCTTGATTAGGAGTATCTTGAAGTCTTGATCGATTTTGGGGGTTGGGAAGGATCAGGTGATGGTTTTGGGTGTGATTTGATTTTCGTCTAGAACATCAAAAATCCTTCAGGATGCTCCAAAATGACTCATCTATATCTATAATTATAGATCTTGATTAGGAGTATCTTTTTCTAGTACATGTCAAGTATCTATTTTGAAGTCTTGATCGATTTTGGGGGTTGGGAAGGATCAGGTGATGGTTTTGGGTGTGATTTGATTTTCGTCTTGTACATCAAAAATCCTTCAGGATGCTCCAAAATGACTCATCTATATCTATAATGATAGATCTTGATTAGGAGTATCTTTTTCTAGTACATGTCAAGTATCTATTTTGAAGTCTTGATCGATTTTGGGGGTTGGGAAGGATCAGGTGATGGTTTTGGGTGTGATTTGATTTTCGTCTAGAACATCAAAAATCCTTCAGGATGCTCCAAAATGACTCATCTATATCTATAATGATAGATCTTGATTAGGAGTATCTTTTTCTAGTACATGTCAAGTATCTATTTTGAAGTCTTGATCGATTTTGGGGGTTGGGAAGGATCAGGTGATGGTTTTGGGTGTGATTTGATTTTCGTCTAGAACATCAAAAATCCTTCAGGATGCTCCAAAATGACTCATCTATATCTATAATGATAGATCTGGATTAGGAGTATCTTTTTCTAGTACATGTCAAGTATCTATTTTGAAGTCTTGATCGATTTTGGGGGTTGGGAAGGATCAGGTGATGGTTTTGGGTGTGATTTGATTTTCGTCTAGAACATCAAAAATCCTTCAGGATGCTCCAAAATGACTCATCTATATCTATAATGATAGATCTTGATTAGGAGTATCTTTTTCTAGTACATGTCAAGTATCTATTTTGAAGTCTTGATCGATTTTGGGGGTTGGGAAGGATCAGGTGATGGTTTTGGGTGTGATTTGGTTTTCGTCTAGAACATCAAAAATCCTTCAGGATGCTCCAAAATGACTCATCTATATCTATAATGATAGATCTTGATTAGGAGTATCTTTTTCTAGTACATGGCAAGTATCTATTTTGAAGTCTTGATCGATTTTGGGGGTTGGGAAGGATCAGGTGATGGTTTTGGGTGTGATTTGATTTTCGTCTAGAACATCAAAAATCCTTCAGGATGCTCCAAAATGACTCATCTATATCTATAATGATAGATCTTGATTAGGAGTATCTTTTTCTAGTACATGTCAAGTATCTATTTTGAAGTCTTGATCGATTTTGGGGGTTGGGAAGGATCAGGTGATGGTTTTGGGTGTGATTTGATTTTCGTCTAGAACATCAAAAATCCTTCAGGATGCTCCAAAATGACTCATCTATATCTATAATGATAGATCTTGATTAGGAGTATCTTTTTCTAGTACATGTCAAGTATCTATTTTGAAGTCTTGATCGATTTTGGGGGTTGGGAAGGATCAGGTGATGGTTTTGGGTGTGATTTGATTTTCGTCTAGAACATCAAAAATCCTTCAGGATGCTCCAAAATGACTCATCTATATCTATAATGATAGATCTTGATTAGGAGTATCTTTTTCTAGTACATGTCAAGTATCTATTTTGAAGTCTTGATCGATTTTGGGGGTTGGGAAGGATCAGGTGATGGTTTTGGGTGTGATTTGATTTTCGTCTAGAACATCAAAAATCCTTCAGGATGCTCCAAAATGACTCATCTATATCTATAATGATAGATCTTGATTAGGAGTATCTTTTTCTAGTACATGTCAAGTATCTATTTTGAAGTCTTGATCGATTTTGGGGGTTGGGAAGGATCAGGTGATGGTTTTGGGTGTGATTTGATTTTCGTCTAGAACATCAAAAATCCTTCAGGATGCTCCAAAATGACTCATCTATATCTATAATTATAGATCTTGATTAGGAGTATCTTTTTCTAGCACATGTCAAGTATCTATTTTGAAGTCTTGATCGATTTTGGGGGTTGGAAAGGATCAGGTGATGGTTTTGGGTGTGATTTGATTTTCGTCTAGAACATCAAAAATCCTTCAGGATGCTCCAAAATGACTCATCTATATCTATAATGATAGATCTTGATTAGGAGTATCTTTTTCTAGTACATGTCAAGTATCTATTTTGAAGTCTTGATCGATTTTGGGGGTTGGGAAGGATCAGGTGATGGTTTTGGGTGTGATTTAAATTTCGTCTAGAACATCAAAAATCCTTCAGGATGCTCCAAAATGACTCATCTATATCTATAATGATAGATCTTGATTAGGAGTATCTTTTTCTAGTACATGTCAAGTATCTATTTTGAAGTCTTGATCGATTTTGGGGGTTGGGAAGGATCAGGTGATGGTTTTGGGTGTGATTTGATTTTCGTCTAGAACATCAAAAATCCTTCAGGATGCTCCAAAATGACTCATCTATATCTATAATGATAGATCTTGATTAGGAGTATCTTTTTCTAGTACATGTCAAGTATCTATTTTGAAGTCTTGATCGATTTTAGGGGTTGGGAAGGATCAGGTGATGGTTTTGGGTGTGATTTGATTTTCGTCTAGAACATCAAAAATCCTTCAGGATGCTCCAAAATGACTCATCTATATCTATAATTATAGATCTTGATTAGGAGTATCTTTTTCTAGTACATGTCAAGTATCTATTTTGAAGTCTTGATCGATTTTGGGGGTTGGGAAGGATCAGGTGATGGTTTTGGGTGTGATTTGATTTTCGTCTAGAACATCAAAAATCCTTCAGGATGCTCCAAAATGACTCATCTATATCTATAATGATAGATCTTGATTAGGAGTATCTTTTTCTAGTACATGTCAAGTATCTATTTTGAAGTCTTGATCGATTTTGGGGGTTGGGAAGGATCAGGTGATGGTTTTGGGTGTGATTTGATTTTCGTCTAGAACATCAAAAATCCTTCAGGATGCTCCAAAATGACTCATCTATATCTATAATGATAGATCTTGATTAGGAGTATCTTTTTCTAGTACATGTCAAGTATCTATTTTGAAGTCTTGATCGATTTTGGGGGTTGGGAAGGATCAGGTGATGGTTTTGGGTGTGATTTGATTTTCGTTTAGAACATCAAAAATCCTTCAGGATGCTCCAAAATGACTCATCTATATCTATAATGATAGATCTTAATTAGGAGTATCTTTTTCTAGTACATGTCAAGTATCTATTTTGAAGTCTTGATCGATTTTGGGGGTTGGGAAGGATCAGGTGATGGTTTTGGGTGTGATTTGATTTTCGTCTAGAACATCAAAAATCCTTCAGGATGCTCCAAAATGACTCATCTATATCTATAATGATAGATCTTGATTAGGAGTATCTTTTTCTAGTACATGTCAAGTATCTATTTTGAAGTCTTGATCGATTTTGGGGGTTGGGAAGGATCAGGGTATGGTTTTGGGGTGTGATTTGATTTTCGTCTAGAACATCAAAAATCCTTCAGGATGCTCCAAAATGACTCATCTATATCTATAATGATAGATCTTGATTAGGAGTATCTTTTTCTAGTACATGTCAAGTATCTATTTTGAAGTCTTGATCGATTTTGGGGGTTGGGAAGGATCAGGTGATGGTTTTGGGTGTGATTTGATTTTCGTCTAGAACATCAAAAATCCTTCAGGATGCTCCAAAATGACTCATCTATATCTATAATGATAGATCTTGATTAGGAGTATCTTTTTCTAGTACATGTCAAGTATCTATTTTGAAGTCTTGATCGATTTTGGGGGTTGGGAAGGATCAGGTGATGGTTTTGGGTGTGATTTTGATTTTCGCCTAGAACATCAAAAATCCTTCAGGATGCTCCAAAATGACTCATCTATATCTATAATGATAGATCTTGATTAGGAGTATCTTTTTCTAGTACATGTCAAGTATCTATTTTGAAGTCTTGATCGATTTTGGGGGTTGGGAAGGATCAGGTGATGGTTTTGGGTGTGATTTGATTTTCGTCTAGAACATCAAAAATCCTTCAGGATGCTCCAAAATGACTCATCTATATCTATAATGATAGATCTTGATTAGGAGTATCTTTTTCTAGTACATGTCAAGTATCTATTTTGAAGTCTTGATCGATTTTGGGGGTTGGGAAGGATCAGGTGATGGTTTTGGGTGTGATTTGATTTTCGTCTAGAACATCAAAAATCCTTCAGGATGCTCCAAAATGACTCATCTATATCTATAATGATAGATCTTGATTAGGAGTATCTTTTTCTAGTACATGTCAAGTATCTATTTTGAAGTCTTGATCGATTTTGGGGGTTGGGAAGGATCAGGTGATGGTTTTGGGTGTGATTTGATTTTCGTCTAGAACATCAAAAATCCTTCAGGATGCTCCCAAAAATGACTCAATCTATATCTATAATTATAGATCTTGATTAGGAGTATCTTTTTCTAGTACATGTCAAGTATCTATTTTGAAGTCTTGATCGATTTTGGGGGTTGGGAAGGATCAGGTGATGGTTTTGGGTGTGATTTGATTTTCGTCTAGAACATCAAAAATCCTTCAGGATGCTCCAAAATGACTCATCTATATCTATAATGATAGATCTTGATTAGGAGTATCTTTTTCTAGTACATGTCAAGTATCTATTTTGAAGTCTTGATCGATTTTGGGGGTTGGGAAGGATCAGGTGATGGTTTTGGGTGTGATTTGATTTTCGTCTAGAACATCAAAAATCCTTCAGGATGCTCCAAAATGACTCATCTATATCTATAATGATAGATCTTGATTAGGAGTATCTTTTTCTAGTACATGTCAAGTATCTATTTTGAAGTCTTGATCGATTTTGGGGGTTGGGAAGGATCAGGTGATGGTTTTGGGTGTGATTTGATTTTCGTCTAGAACATCAAAATCCTTCAGGATGCTCCAAAATGACTCATCTATATCTATAATGATAGATCTTGATTAGGAGTATCTTTTTCTAGTACATGTCAAGTATCTATTTTGAAGTCTTGATCGATTTTGGGGGGTTGGGAAGGATCAGGTGATGGTTTTGGGTGTGATTTGATTTTCGTCTAGAACATCAAAAATCCTTCAGGATGCTCCAAAATGACTCATCTATATCTATAATGATAGATCTTGATTAGGAGTATCTTTTTCTAGTACATGTCAAGTATCTATTTTGAAGTCTTGATCGATTTTGGGGGTTGGGAAGGATCAGGTGATGGTTTTGGGTGTGATTTGATTTTCGTCTAGAACATCAAAAATCCTTCAGGATGCTCCAAAATGACTCATCTATATCTATAATGATAGATCTTGATTAGGAGTATCTTTTTCTAGTACATGTCAAGTATCTATTTTGAAGTCTTGATCGATTTTGGGGGTTGGGAAGGATCAGGTGATGGTTTTGGGTGTGATTTGATTTTCGTCTAGAACATCAAAAATCCTTCAGGATGCTCCAAAATGACTCATCTATATCTATAATGATAGATCTTGATTAGGAGTATCTTTTTCTAGTACATGTCAAGTATCTATTTTGGAAGTCTTGATCGATTTTAGGGGTTGGGAAGGATCAGGTGATGGTTTTGGGTGTGATTTGATTTTCGTCTAGAACATCAAAAATCCTTCAGGATGCTCCAAAATGACTCATCTATATCTATAATTATAGATCTTGATTAGGAGTATCTTTTTCTAGTACATGTCAAGTATCTATTTTGAAGTCTTGATCGATTTTGGGGTTTGGGAAGGATCAGGTGATGGTTTTGGGTGTGATTTGATTTTCGTCTAGAACATCAAAAATCCTTCAGGATGCTCCAAAATGACTCATCTATATCTATAATGATAGATCTTGATTAGGAGTATCTTTTTCTAGTACATGTCAAGTATCTATTTTGAAGTCTTGATCGATTTTGGGGGTTGGGAAGGATCAGGTGATGGTTTTGGGTGTGATTTGATTTTCGTCTAGAACATCAAAAATCCTTCAGGATGCTCCAAAATGACTCATCTATATCTATAATGATAGATCTTGATTAGGAGTATCTTTTTCTAGTACATGTCAAGTATCTATTTTGAAGTCTTGATCGATTTTGGGGGTTGGGAAGGATCAGGTGATGGTTTTGGGTGTGATTTGATTTTCGTTTAGAACATCAAAAATCCTTCAGGATGCTCCAAAATGACTCATCTATATCTATAATGATAGATCTTGATTAGGAGTATCTTTTTCTAGTACATGTCAAGTATCTATTTTGAAGTCTTGATCGATTTTGGGGGTTGGGAAGGATCAGGTGATGGTTTTGGGTGTGATTTGATTTTCGTCTAGAACATCAAAAATCCTTCAGGATGCTCCAAAATGACTCATCTATATCTATAATGATAGATCTTGACTAGGAGTATCTTTTTCTAGTACATGTCAAGTATCTATTTTGAAGTCTTGATCGATTTTGGGGGTTGGGAAGGATCAGGTGATGGTTTTGGGTGTGATTTGATTTTCGTCTAGAACATCAAAAATCCTTCAGGATGCTCCAAAATGACTCATCTATATCTATAATGATAGATCTTGATTAGGAGTATCTTTTTCTAGTACATGTCAAGTATCTATTTTGAAGTCTTGATCGATTTTGGGGGTTGGGAAGGATCAGGTGATGGTTTTGGGTGTGATTTGATTTTCGTCTAGAACATCAAAAATCCTTCAGGATGCTCCAAAATGACTCATCTATATCTATAATGATAGATCTTGATTAGGAGTATCTTTTTCTAGTACATGTCAAGTATCTATTTTGAAGTCTTGATCGATTTTGGGGGTTGGGAAGGATCAGGTGATGGTTTTGGGTGTGATTTGATTTTCGTCTAGAACATCAAAAATCCTTCAGGATGCTCCAAAATGACTCATCTATATCTATAATGATAGATCTTGATTAGGAGTATCTTTTTCTAGTACATGTCAAGTATCTATTTTGAAGTCTTGATCGATTTTGGGGGTTGGGAAGGATCAGGTGATGGTTTTGGGTGTGATTTGATTTTCGTCTAGAACATCAAAAATCCTTCAGGATGCTCCAAAATGACTCATCTATATCTATAATGATAGATCTTGATTAGGAGTATCTTTTTCTAGTACATGTCAAGTATCTATTTTGAAGTCTTGATCGATTTTGGGGGTTGGGAAGGATCAGGTGATGGTTTTGGGTGTGATTTGATTTTCGTCTAGAACATCAAAAATCCTTCAGGATGCTCCAAAATGACTCATCTATATCTATAATGATAGATCTTGATTAGGAGTATCTTTTTTTAGTACATGTCAAGTATCTATTTTGAAGTCTTGATCGATTTTGGGGGTTGGGAAGGATCAGGTGATGGTTTTGGGTGTGATTTGATTTTCGTCTAGAACATCAAAAATCCTTCAGGATGCTCCAAAATGACTCATCTATATCTATAATGATAGATCTTGATTAGGAGTATCTTTTTCTAGTACATGTCAAGTATCTATTTTGAAGTCTTGATCGATTTTGGGGGTTGGGAAGGATCAGGTGATGGTTTTGGGTGTGATTTGATTTTCGTCTAGAACATCAAAAATCCTTCAGGATGCTCCAAAATGACTCATCTATATCTATAATTATAGATCTTGATTAGGAGTATCTTTTTCTAGTACATGTCAAGTATCTATTTTGAAGTCTTGATCGATTTTGGGGGTTGGGAAGGATCAGGTGATGGTTTTGGGTGTGATTTGATTTTCGTCTAGAACATCAAAAATCCTTCAGGATGCTCCAAAATGACTCATCTATATCTATAATGATAGATCTTGATTAGGAGTATCTTTTTCTAGTACATGTCAAGTATCTATTTTGAAGTCTTGATCGATTTTGGGGGTTGGGAAGGATCAGGTGATGGTTTTGGGTGTGATTTGATTTTCGTCTAGAACATCAAAAATCCTTCAGGATGCTCCAAAATGACTCATCTATATCTATAATGATAGATCTTGATTAGGAGTATCTTTTTCTAGTACATGTCAAGTATCTATTTTGAAGTCTTGATCGATTTTGGGGGTTGGGAAGGATCAGGTGATGGTTTTGGGTGTGATTTGATTTTCGTCTAGAACATCAAAAATCCTTCAGGATGCTCCAAAATGACTCATCTATATCTATAATGATAGATCTTGATTAGGAGTATCTTTTTCTAGTACATGTCAAGTATCTATTTTGAAGTCTTGATCGATTTTGGGGGTTGGGAAGGATCAGGTGATGGTTTTGGGTGTGATTTGATTTTCGTCTAGAACATCAAAAATCCTTCAGGATGCTCCAAAATGACTCATCTATATCTATAATGATAGATCTTGATTAGGAGTATCTTTTTCTAGTACATGTCAAGTATCTATTTTGAAGTCTTGATCGATTTTGGGGGTTGGGAAGGATCAGGTGATGGTTTTGGGTGTGATTTGATTTTCGTCTAGAACATCAAAAATCCTTCAGGATGCTCCAAAATGACTCATCTATATCTATAATGATAGATCTTGATTAGGAGTATCTTTTTCTAGTACATGTCAAGTATCTATTTTGAAGTCTTGATCGATTTTAGGGGTTGGGAAGGATCAGGTGATGGTTTTGGGTGTGATTTGATTTTCGTCTAGAACATCAAAAATCCTTCAGGATGCTCCAAAATGACTCATCTATATCTATAATTATAGATCTTGATTAGGAGTATCTTTTTCTAGTACATGTCAAGTATCTATTTTGAAGTCTTGATCGATTTTGGGGGTTGGGAAGGATCAGGTGATGGTTTTGGGTGTGATTTGATTTTCGTCTAGAACATCAAAAATCCTTCAGGATGCTCCAAAATGACTCATCTATATCTATAATGATAGATCTTGATTAGGAGTATCTTTTTCTAGTACATGTCAAGTATCTATTTTGAAGTCTTGATCGATTTTGGGGGTTGGGAAGGATCAGGTGATGGTTTTGGGTGTGATTTGATTTTCGTTTAGAACATCAAAAATCCTTCAGGATGCTCCAAAATGACTCATCTATATCTATAATGATAGATTTTGATTAGGAGTATCTTTTTCTAGTACATGTCAAGTATCTATTTTGAAGTCTTGATCGATTTTGGGGGTTGGGAAGGATCAGGTGATGGTTTTCTGTGTGATTTGATTTTCGTCTAGAACATCAAAAATCCTTCAGGATGCTCCAAAATGACTCATCTATATCTATAATGATAGATCTTGACTAGGAGTATCTTTTTCTAGTACATGTCAAGTATCTATTTTGAAGTCTTGATCGATTTTGGGGGTTGGGAAGGATCAGGTGATGGTTTTGGGTGTGATTTGATTTTCGTCTAGAACATCAAAAATCCTTCAGGATGCTCCAAAATGACTCATCTATATCTATAATGATAGATCTTGATTAGGAGTATCTTTTTCTAGTACATGTCAAGTATCTATTTTGAAGTCTTGATCGATTTTGGGGGTTGGGAAGGATCAGGTGATGGTTTTGGGTGTGATTTGATTTTCGTCTAGAACATCAAAAATCCTTCAGGATGCTCCAAAATGACTCATCTATATCTATAATGATAGATCTTGATTAGGAGTATCTTTTTCTAGTACATGTCAAGTATCTATTTTGAAGTCTTGATCGATTTTGGGGGTTGGGAAGGATCAGGTGATGGTTTTGGGTGTGATTTGATTTTCGTCTAGAACATCAAAAATCCTTCAGGATGCTCCAAAATGACTCATCTATATCTATAATGATAGATCTTGATTAGGAGTATCTTTTTCTAGTACATGTCAAGTATCTATTTTGAAGTCTTGATCGATTTTGGGGGTTGGGAAGGATCAGGTGATGGTTTTGGGTGTGATTTGATTTTCGTCTAGAACATCAAAAATCCTTCAGGATGCTCCAAAATGACTCATCTATATCTATAATGATAGATCTTGATTAGGAGTATCTTTTTCTAGTACATATCAAGTATCTATTTTGAAGTCTTGATCGATTTTGGGGGTTGGGAAGGATCAGGTGATGGTTTTGGGTGTGATTTGATTTTCGTCTAGAACATCAAAAATCCTTCAGGATGCTCCAAAATGACTCATCTATATCTATAATGATAGATCTTGATTAGGAGTATCTTTTTCTAGTACATGTCAAGTATCAATTTTGAAGTCTTGATCGATTTTGGGGGCTGGGAAGGATCAGGTGATGGTTTTGGGTGTGATTTGATTTTCGTCTAGAACATCAAAAATCCTTCAGGATGCTCCAAAATGACTCATCTATATCTATAATGATAGATCTTAATTAGGAGTATCTTTTTCTAGTACATGTCAAGTATCTATTTTGAAGTCTTGATCGATTTTGGGGGTTGGGAAGGATCAGGTGATGGTTTTGGGTGTGATTTGATTTTCGTCTAGAACATCAAAAATCCTTCAGGATGCTCCAAAATGACTCATCTATATCTATATTTATAGATCTTGATTAGGAGTATCTTTTTCTAGCACATGTCAAGTATCTATTTTGAAGTCTTGATCGATTTTGGGGGTTGGGAAGGATCAGGTGATGGTTTTGGGTGTGATTTGATTTTCGTCTAGAACATCAAAAATCCTTCAGGATGCTCCAAAATGACTCATCTATATCTATAATGATAGATCTTGATTAGGAGTATCTTTTTCTAGTACATGTCAAGTATCTATTTTGAAGTCTTGATCGATTTTGGGGGTTGGGAAGGATCAGGTGATGGTTTTGGGTGTGATTTGATTTTCGTCTAGAACATCAAAAATCCTTCAGGATGCTCCAAAATGACTCATCTATATCTATAATGATAGATCTTGATTAATAGTATCTTTTTCTAGTACATGTCAAGTATCTATTTTGAAGTCTTGATCGATTTTGGGGGTTGGGAAGGATCAGGTGATGGTTTTGGGTGTGATTTGATTTTCGTCTAGAACATCAAAAATCCTTCAGGATGCTCCAAAATGACTCATCTATATCTATAATGATAGATCTTGATTAGGAGTATCTTTTTCTAGTACATGTCAAGTATCTATTTTGAAGTCTTGATCGATTTTGGGGGTTGGGAAGGATCAGGTGATGGTTTTGGGTGTGATTTGATTTTCGTTTAGAACATCAAAAATCCTTCAGGATGCTCCAAAATGACTCATCTATATCTATAATGATAGATCTTGATTAGGAGTATCTTTTTCTAGTACATGTCAAGTATCTATTTTGAGGTCTTGATCGATTTTGGGGGTTGGGAAGGATCAGGTGATGGTTTTGGGTGTGATTTGATTTTCGTCTAGAACATCAAAAATCCTTCAGGATGCTCCAAAATGACTCATCTATATCTATAATGATAGATCTTGACTAGGAGTATCTTTTTCTAGTACATGTCAAGTATCTATTTTGAAGTCTTGATCGATTTTGGGGGTTGGGAAGGATCAGGTGATGGTTTTGGGTGTGATTTGATTTTCGTCTAGAACATCAAAAATCCTTCAGGATGCTCCAAAATGACTCATCTATATCTATAATGATAGATCTTGATTAGGAGTATCTTTTTCTAGTACATGTCAAGTATCTATTTTGAAGTCTTGATCGATTTTGGGGGTTGGGAAGGATCAGGTGATGGTTTTGGGTGTGATTTGATTTTCGTCTAGAACATCAAAAATCCTTCAGGATGCTCCAAAATGACTCATCTATATCTATAATGATAGATCTTGATTAGGAGTATCTTTTTCTAGTACATGTCAAGTATCTATTTTGAAGTCTTGATCGATTTTGGGGGTTGGGAATGATCAGGTGATGGTTTTGGGTGTGATTTGATTTTCGTCTAGAACATCAAAAATCCTTCAGGATGCTCCAAAATGACTCATCTATATCTATAATGATAGATCTTGATTAGGAGTATCTTTTTCTAGTACATGTCAAGTATCTATTTTGAAGTCTTGATCGATTTTGGGGGTTGGGAAGGATCAGGTGATGGTTTTGGGTGTGATTTGACTTTCGTCTAGAACATCAAAAATCCTTCAGGATGCTCCAAAATGACTCATCTATATCTATAATGATAGATCTTGATTAGGAGTATCTTTTTCTAGTACATGTCAAGTATCTATTTTGAAGTCTTGATCGATTTTGGGGGTTGGGAAGGATCAGGTGATGGTTTTGGGTGTGATTTGATTTTCGTCTAGAACATCAAAAATCCTTCAGGATGCTCCAAAATGACTCATCTATATCTATAATGATAGATCTTGATTAGGAGTATCTTTTTCTAGTACATGTCAAGTATCTATTTTGAAGTCTTGATCGATTTTGGGGGTTGGGAAGGATCAGGTGATGGTTTTGGGTGTGATTTGATTTTCGTCTAGAACATCAAAAATCCTTCAGGATGCTCCAAAATGACTCATCTATATCTATAATTATAGATCTTGATTAGGAGTATCTTTTTCTAGTACATGTCAAGTATCTATTTTGAAGTCTTGATCGATTTTGGGGGTTGGGAAGGATCAGGTGATGGTTTTGGGTGTGATTTGATTTTCGTCTAGAACATCAAAAATCCTTCAGGATGCTCCAAAATGACTCATCTATATCTATAATGATAGATCTTGATTAGGAGTATCTTTTTCTAGTACATGTCAAGTATCTATTTTGAAGTCTTGATCGATTTTGGGGGTTGGGAAGGATCAGGTGATGGTTTTGAGTGTGATTTGATTTTCGTCTAGAACATCAAAAATCCTTCAGGATGCTCCAAAATGACTCATCTATATCTATAATGATAGATCTTGATTAGGAGTATCTTTTTCTAGTACATGTCAAGTATCTATTTTGAAGTCTTGATCGATTTTGGGGGTTGGGAAGGATCAGGTGATGGTTTTGGGTGTGATTTGATTTTCGTCTAGAACATCAAAAATCCTTCAGGATGCTCCAAAATGACTCATCTATATCTATAATGATAGATCTTGATTAGGAGTATCTTTTTCTAGTACATGTCAAGTATCTATTTTGAAGTCTTGATCGATTTTGGGGGTTGGGAAGGATCAGGTGATGGTTTTGAGTGTGATTTGATTTTCGTCTAGAACATCAAAAATCCTTCAGGATGCTCCAAAATGACTCATCTATATCTATAATGATAGATCTTGATTAGGAGTATCTTTTTCTAGTACATGTCAAGTATATATTTTGAAGTCTTGATCGATTTTGGGGGTTGGGAAGGATCAGGTGATGGTTTTGGGTGTGATTTGATTTTCGTCTAGAACATCAAAAATCCTTCAGGATGCTTCAAAATGACTCATCTATATCTATAATGATAGATCTTGATTGGGAGTATCTTTTTCTAGTACATGTCAAGTATCTATTTTGAAGTCTTGATCGATTTTGGGGGTTGGGAAGGATCAGGTGATGGTTTTGGGTGTGATTTGATTTTCGTCTAGAACATCAAAAATCCTTCAGGATGCTCCAAAATGACTCATCTATATCTATAATGATAGATCTTGATTAGGAGTATCTTTTTCTAGTACATGTCAAGTATCTATTTTGAAGTCTTGATCGATTTTGGGGGTTGGGAAGGATCAGGTGATGGTTTTGGGTGTGATTTGATTTTCGTCTAGAACATCAAAAATCCTTCAGGATGCTCCAAAATGACTCATCTATATCTATAATGATAGATCTTGATTAGGAGTATCTTTTTCTAGTACATGTCAAGTATCTATTTTGAAGTCTTGATCGATTTTGGGGGTTGGGAAGGATCAGGTGATGGTTTTGGGTGTGATTTGATTTTCGTCTAGAACATCAAAAATCCTTCAGGATGCTCCAAAATGACTCATCTATATCTATAATGATAGATCTTGATTAGGAGTATCTTTTTCTAGTACATGTCAAGTATCTATTTTGAAGTCTTGATCGATTTTGGGGGTTGGGAAGGATCAGGTGATGGTTTTGGGTGTGATTTGATTTTCGTCTAGAACATCAAAAATCCTTCAGGATGCTCCAAAATGACTCATCTATATCTATAATGATAGATCTTGATTAGGAGTATCTTTTTCTAGTACATGTCAAGTATCTATTTTGAAGTCTTGATCGATTTTGGGGGTTGGGAAGGATCAGGTGATGGTTTTGGGTGTGATTTGATTTTCGTCTAGAACATCAAAAATCCTTCAGGATGCTCCAAAATGACTCATCTATATCTATAATGATAGATCTTGATTAGGAGTATCTTTTTCTAGTACATGTCAAGTATCTATTTTGAAGTCTTGATCGATTTTGGGGGTTGGGAAGGATCAGGTGATGGTTTTGGGTGTGATTTGATTTTCGTCTAGAACATCAAAAATCCTTCAGGATGCTCCAAAATGACTCATCTATATCTATAATGATAGATCTTGATTAGGAGTATCTTTTTCTAGTACATGTCAAGTATCTATTTTGAAGTCTTGATCGATTTTGGGGGTTGGGAAGGATCAGGTGATGGTTTTGGGTGTGATTTGATTTTCGTCTAGAACATCAAAAATCCTTCAGGATTCTCCAAAATGACTCATCTATATCTATAATGATAGATCTTGATTAGGAGTATCTTTTTCTTGTACATGTCAAGTATCTATTTTGAAGTCTTGATCGATTTTGGGGGTTGGGAAGGATCAGGTGATGGTTTTGGGTGTGATTTGATTTTCGTCTAGAACATCAAAAATCCTTCAGGATGCTCCAAAATGACTCATCTATATCTATAATGATAGATCTTGATTAGGAGTATCTTTTTCTAGTACATGTCAAGTATCTATTTTGAAGTCTTGATCGATTTTGGGGGTTGGGAAGGATCAGGTGATGGTTTTGGGTGTGATTTGATTTTCGTCTAGAACATCAAAAATTCTTCAGGATGCTCCAAAATGACTCATCTATATCTATAATTATAGATCTTGATTAGGAGTATCTTTTTCTAGTACATGTCAAGTATCTATTTTAAAGTCTTGATCGATTTTGGGGGTTGGGAAGGATCAGGTGATGGTTTTGGGTGTGATTTGATTTTCGTCTAGAACATCAAAAATCCTTCAGGATGCTCCAAAATGACTCATCTATATCTTTAATGATAGATCTTGATTAGGAGTATCTTTTTCTAGTACATGTCAAGTATCTATTTTGAAGTCTTGATCGATTTTGGGGGTTGGGAAGGATCAGGTGATGGTTTTGGGTGTGATTTGATTTTCGTCTAGAACATCAAAAATCCTTCAGGATGCTCCAAAATGACTCATCTATATCTATAATGATAGATCTTGATTAGGAGTATCTTTTTCTAGTACATGTCAAGTATCTATTTTGAAGTCTTGATCGATTTTGGGGGTTGGGAAGGATCAGGTGATGGTTTTGGGTGTGATTTGATTTTCGTCTAGAACATCAAAAATCCTTCAGGATGCTCCAAAATGACTAATCTATATCTATAATGATAGATCTTAATTAGGAGTATCTTTTTCTAGTACATGTCAAGTATCTATTTTGAAGTCTTGATCGATTTTGGGGGTTGGGAAGGATCAGGTGATGGTTTTGGGTGTGATTTGATTTTCGTCTAGAACATCAAAAATCCTTCAGGATGCTCCAAAATGACTCATCTATATCTATAATGATAGATCTTGATTAGGAGTATCTTTTTCTAGTACATGTCAAGTATCTATTTTGAAGTCTTGATCGATTTTGGGGGTTGGGAAGGATCAGGTGATGGTTTTGGGTGTGATTTGATTTTCGTCTAGAACATCAAAAATCCTTCAGGATGCTCCAAAATGACTCATCTATATCTATAATGATAGATCTTGATTAGGAGTATCTTTTTCTAGTACATGTCAAGTATCTATTTTGAAGTCTTGATCGATTTTGGGGGTTGGGAAGGATCAGGTGGTGGTTTTGGGTGTGATTTGATTTTCGTCTAGAACATCGAAAATCCTTCAGGATGCTCCAAAATGACTCATCTATATCTATAATGATAGATCTTGATTAGGAGTATCTTTTTCTAGTACATGCCAAGTATCTATTTTGAAGTCTTGATCGATTTTGGGGGTTGGGAAGGATCAGGTGATGGTTTTGGGTGTGATTTGATTTTCGTCTAGAACATCAAAAATCCTTCAGGATGCTCCAAAATGACTCATCTATATCTATAATGATAGATCTTGATTAGGAGTATCTTTTTCTAGTACATGTCAAGTATCTATTTTGAAGTCTTGATCGATTTTGGGGGTTGGGAAGGATCAGGTGATGGTTTTGGGTGTGATTTGATTTTCGTCTAGAACATCAAAAATCCTTCAGGATGCTCCAAAATGACTCATCTATATCTATAATGATAGATCTTGATTAGGAGTATCTTTTTCTAGTACATGTCAAGTATCTATTTTGAAGTCTTGATCGATTTTGGGGGTTGGGAAGGATCAGGTGATGGTTTTAGGTGTGATTTGATTTTCGTCTAGAACATCAAAAATCCTTCAGGATGCTCCAAAATGACTCATCTATATCTATAATGATAGATCTTGATTAGGAGTATCTTTTTCTAGTACATGTCAAGTATCTATTTTGAAGTCTTGATCGATTTTGGGGGTTGGGAAGGATCAGGTGATGGTTTTGGGTGTGATTTGATTTTCGTCTAGAACATCAAAAATCCTTCAGGATGCTCCAAAATGACTCATCTATATCTATAATTATAAATCTTGATTAGGAGTATCTTTTTCTAGTACATGTCAAGTATCTATTTTGAAGTCTTGATCGATTTTGGGGGTTGGGAAGGATCAGGTGATGGTTTTGGGTGTGATTTGATTTTCGTCTAGAACATCAAAAATCCTTCAGGATGCTCCAAAATGACTCATCTATATCTATAATGATAGATCTTGATTAGGAGTATCTTTTTTTAGTACATGTCAAGTATCTATTTTGAAGTCTTGATCGATTTTGGGGGTTGGGAAGGATCAGGTGATGGTTTTGGGTGTGATTTGATTTTCGTCTAGAACATCAAAAATCCTTCAGGATGCTCCAAAATGACTCATCTATATCTATAATGATAGATCTTGATTAGGAGTATCTTTTTCTAGTACATGTCAAGTATCTATTTTGAAGTCTTGATCGATTTTGGGGGTTGGGAAGGATCAGGTGATGGTTTTGGGTGTGATTTGATTTTCGTCTAGAACATCAAAAATCCTTCAGGATGCTCCAAAATGACTCATCTATATCTATAATGATAGATCTTGATTAGGAGTATCTTTTTCTAGTACATGTCAAGTATCTATTTTGAAGTCTTGATCGATTTTGGGGGTTGGGAAGGATCAGGTGATGGTTTTGGGTGTGATTTGATTTTCGTCTAGAACATCAAAAATCCTTCAGGATGCTCCAAAATGACTCATCTATATCTATAATGATAGATCTTGATTAGGAGTATCTTTTTCTAGTACATGTCAAGTATCTATTTTGAAGTCTTGATCGATTTTATGGGTTGGGAAGGATCAGGTGATGGTTTTGGGTGTGATTTGATTTTCGTCTAGAACATCAAAAATCCTTCAGGATGCTCCAAAATGACTCATCTATATCTATAATGATAGATCTTGATTAGGAGTATCTTTTTCTAGTACATGTCAAGTATCTTTTTTGAAGTCTTGATCGATTTTGGGGGTTGGGAAGGATCAGGTGATGGTTTTGGGTGTGATTTGATTTTCGTCTAGAACATCAAAAATCCTTCAGGATGCTCCAAAATGACTCATCTATATCTATAATGATAGATCTTGATTAGGAGTATCTTTTTCTAGTACATGTCAAGTATCTATTTTGAAGTCTTGATCGATTTTGGGGGTTGGGAAGGATCAGGTGATGGTTTTGGGTGTGATTTGATTTTCGTCTAGAACATCAAAAATCCTTCAGGATGCTCCAAAATGACTCATCTATATCTATAATGATAGATCTTGATTAGGAGTATCTTTTTCTAGTACATTTCAAGTATCTATTTTGAAGTCTTGATCGATTTTGGGGGTTGGGAAGGATCAGGTGATGGTTTTGGGTGTGATTTGATTTTCGTCTAGAACATCAAAAATCCTTCAGGATGCTCCAAAATGACTCATCTATATCTATAATGATAGATCTTGATTAGGAGTATCTTTTTCTAGTACATGTCAAGTATCTATTTTGAAGTCTTGATCGATTTTGGGGGTTGGGAAGGATCAGGTGATGGTTTTGGGTGTGATTTGATTTTCGTCTAGAACATCAAAAATCCTTCAGGATGCTCCAAAATGACTCATCTATATCTATAATGATAGATCTTGATTAGGAGTATCTTTTTCTAGTACATGTCAAGTATCTATTTTGAAGTCTTGATCGATTTTGGGGGTTGGGAAGGATCAGGTGATGGTTTTGGGTGTGATTTGATTTTCGTCTAGAACATCAAAAATCCTTCAGGATGCTCCAAAATGACTCATCTATATCTATAATGATAGATCTTGATTAGCAGTATCTTTTTCTAGTACATGTCAAGTATCTATTTTGAAGTCTTGATCGATTTTGGGGGTTGGGAAGGATCAGGTGATGGTTTTGGGTGTGATTTGATTTTCGTCTAGAACATCAAAAATCCTTCAGGATGCTCCAAAATGACTCATCTATATCTATAATGATAGATCCTGATTAGGAGTATCTTTTTCTAGTACATGTCAAGTATCTATTTTGAAGTCTTGATCGATTTTGGGGGTTGGGAAGGATCAGGTGATGGTTTTGGGTGTGATTTGATTTTCGTCTAGAACATCAAAAATCCTTCAGGATGCTCCAAAATGACTCATCTATATCTATAATGATAGATCTTGATTAGGAGTATCTTTTTCTAGTACATGTCAAGTATCTATTTTGAAGTCTTGATCGATTTTGGGGGTTGGGAAGGATCAGGTGATGGTTTTGGGTGTGATTTGATTTTCGTCTAGAACATCAAAAATCCTTCAGGATGCTCCAAAATGACTCATCTATATCTATAATGATAGATCTTGATTAGGAGTATCTTTTTCTAGTACATGTCAAGTATCTATTTTGAAGTCTTGATCGATTTTGGGGGTTGGGAAGGATCAGGTGATGGTTTTGGGTGTGATTTGATTTTGGTCTAGAACATCAAAAATCCTTCAGGATGCTCCAAAATGACTCATCTATATCTATAATGATAGATCTTGATTAGGAGTATCTTTTTCTAGTACATGTCAAGTATCTATTTTGAAGTCTTGATCGATTTTGGGGGTTGGGAAGGATCAGGTGATGGTTTTGGGTGTGATTTGATTTTCGTCTAGAACATCAAAAATCCTTCAGGATGCTCCAAAATGACTCATCTATATTTATAATGATAGATCTTGATTAGGAGTATCTTTTTCTAGTACATGTCAAGTATCTATTTTGAAGTCTTGATCGATTTTGGGGGTTGGGAAGGATCAGGTGATGGTTTTGGGTGTGATTTGAATTTCGTCTAGAACATCAAAAATCCTTCAGGATGCTCCAAAATGACTCATCTATATCTATAATGATAGATCTTGATTAGGAGTATCTTTTTCTAGTACATGTCAAGTATCTATTTTGAAGTCTTGATCGATTTTGGGGGTTGGGAAGGATCAGGTGATGGTTTTGGGTGTGATTTGATTTTCGTCTAGAACATCAAAAATCCTTCAGGATGCTCCAAAATGACTCATCTATATCTATAATGATAGATCTTGATTAGGAGTATCTTTTTCTAGTACATGTCAAGTATCTATTTTGAAGTCTTGATCGATTTTGGGGGTTGGGAAGGATCAGGTGATGGTTTTGGGTGTGATTTGATTTTCGTCTAGAACATCAAAAATCCTTCAGGATGCTCCAAAATGACTCATCTATATCTATAATGATAGATCTTGATTAGGAGTATCTTTTTCTAGTACATGTCAAGTATCTATTTTGAAGTCTTGATCGATTTTGGGGGTTGGGAAGGATCAGGTGATGGTTTTGGGTGTGATTTGATTTTCGTCTAGAACATCAAAAATCCTTCAGGATGCTCCAAAATGACTCATCTATATCTATAATGATAGATCTTGATTAGGAGTATCTTTTTCTAGTACATGTCAAGTATCTATTTTGAAGTCTTGATCGATTTTGGGGGTTGGGAAGGATCAGGTGATGGTTTTGGGTGTGATTTGATTTTCGTCTAGAACATCAAAAATCCTTCAGGATGCTCCAAAATGACTCATCTATATCTATAATGATAGATCTTGATTAGGAGTATCTTTTTCTAGTACATGTCAAGTATCTATTTTGAAGTCTTGATCGATTTTGGGGGTTGGGAAGGATCAGGTGATGGTTTTGGGTGTGATTTGATTTTCGTCTAGAACATCAAAAATCCTTCAGGATGCTCCAAAATGACTCATCTATATCTATAATGATAGACCTTGATTAGGAGTATCTTTTTCTAGTACATGTCAAGTATCTATTTTGAAGTCTTGATCGATTTTGGGGGTTGGGAAGGATCAGGTGATGGTTTTGGGTGTGATTTGATTTTCGTCTAGAACATCAAAAATCCTTCAGGATGCTCCAAAATGACTCATCTATATCAATAATGATAGATCTTGATTAGGAGTATCTTTTTCTAGTACATGTCAAGTATCTATTTTGAAGTCTTGATCGATTTTGGGGGTTGGGAAGGATCAGGTGATGGTTTTGGGTGTGATTTGATTTTCGTCTAGAACATCAAAAATCCTTCAGGATGCTCCAAAATGACTCATCTATATCTATAATGATAGATCTTGATTAGGAGTATCTTTTTCTAGTACATGTCAAGTATCTATTTTGAAGTCTTGATCGATTTTGGGGGTTGGGAAGGATCAGGTGATGGTTTTGGGTGTGATTTGATTTTCGTCTAGAACATCAAAAATCCTTCAGGATGCTCCAAAATGACTCATCTATATCTATAATGATAGATCTTGATTAGGAGTATCTTTTTCTAGTACATGTCAAGTATCTATTTTGAAGTCTTGATCGATTTTAATGGTTGGGAAGGATCAGGTGATGGTTTTGGGTGTGATTTGATTTTCGTCTAGAACATCAAAAATCCTTCAGGATGCTCCAAAATGACTCATCTATATCTATAATGATAGATCTTGATTAGGAGTATCTTTTTCTAGTACATGTCAAGTATCTATTTTGAAGTCTTGATCGATTTTGGGGGTTGGGAAGGATCAGGTGATGGTTTTGGGTGTGATTTGATTTTCGTCTAGAACATCAAAAATCCTTCAGGATGCTCCAAAATGACTCATCTATATCTATAATGATAGATCTTGATTAGGAGTATCTTTTTCTAGTACATGTCAAGTATCTATTTTGAAGTCTTGATCGATTTTGGGGGTTGGGAAGGATCAGGTGATGGTTTTGGGTGTGATTTGATTTTCGTCTAGAACATCAAAAATCCTTCAGGATGCTCCAAAATGACTCATCTATATCTATAATGATAGATCTTGATTAGGAGTATCTTTTTCTAGTACATGTCAAGTATCTATTTTGAAGTCTTGATCGATTTTGGGGGTTGGGAAGGATCAGGTGATGGTTTTGGGTGTGATTTGATTTTCGTCTAGAACATCAAAAATCCTTCAGGATGCTCCAAAATGACTCATCTATATCTATAATGATAGATCTTGATTAGGAGTATCTTTTTCTAGTACATGTCAAGTATCTATTTTGAAGTCTTGATCGATTTTGGGGGTTGGAAAGGATCAGGTGATGGTTTTGGGTGTGATTTGATTTTCGTCTAGAACATCAAAAATCCTTCAGGATGCTCCAAAATGACTCATCTATATCTATAATGATAGATCTTGATTAGGAGTATCTTTTTCTAGTACATGTTAAGTATCTATTTTGAAGTCTTGATCGATTTTGGGGGTTGGGAAGGATCAGGTGATGGTTTTGGGTGTGATTTGATTTTCGTCTAGAACATCAAAAATGCTTCAGGATGCTCCATAATGACTCATCTATATCTATAATGATAGATCTTGATTAGGAGTATCTTTTTCTAGTACATGTCAAGTATCTATTTTGAAGTCTTGATCGATTTTGGGGGTTGGGAAGGATCAGGTGATGGTTTTGGGTGTGATTTGATTTTCGTCTAGAACATCAAAAATCCTTCAGGATGCTCCAAAATGACTCATCTATATCTATAATGATAGATCTTGATTAGGAGTATCTTTTTCTAGTACATGTCAAGTATCTATTTTGAACTCTTGATCGATTTTGGGGTTGGGAAGGATCAGGTGATGGTTTTGGGTGTGATTTGATTTTCGTCTAGAACATCAAAAATCCTTCAGGATGCTCCAAAATGACTCATCTATATCTATAATGATAGATCTTGATTAGGAGTATCTTTTTCTAGTACATATCAAGTATCTATTTTGAAGTCTTGATCGATTTTGGGGGTTGGGAAGGATCAGGTGATGGTTTTTGGGTGTGATTTGATTTTCGTCTAGAACATCAAAAATCCTTCAGGATGCTCCGAAATGACTCATCTATATCTATAATGATAGATCTTGATTAGGAGTATCTTTTTCTAGTACATGTCAAGTATCTATTTTGAAGTCTTGATCGATTTTGGGGGTTGGGAAGGATCAGGTGATGGTTTTGGGTGTGATTTGATTTTCGTCTAGAACATCAAAAATCCTTCAGGATGCTCCAAAATGACTCATCTATATCTATAATGATAGATCTTGATTAGGAGTATCTTTTTCTAGTACATGTCAAGTATCTATTTTGAAGTCTTGATCGATTTTGGGGGTTAGGAAGGATCAGGTGATGGTTTTGGGTGTGATTTGATTTTCGTCTAGAACATCAAAAATCCTTCAGGATGCTCCAAAATGACTCATCTGTATCTATAATGATAGATCTTGATTAGGAGTATCTTTTTCTATTACATGTCAAGTATCTATTTTGAAGTCTTGATCGATTTTGGGGGTTGGGAAGGATCAGGTGATGGTTTTGGGTGTGATTTGATTTTCGTCTAGAACATCAAAAATCCTTCAGGATGCTCCAAAATGACTCATCTATATCTATAATGATAGATCTTGATTAGGAGTATCTTTTTCTAGTACATGTTAAGTATCTATTTTGAAGTCTTGATCGATTTTGGGGGTTGGGAAGGATCAGGTGATGGTTTTGGGTGTGATTTGATTTTCGTCTAGAACATCAAAAATGCTTCAGGATGCTCCATAATGACTCGTCTATATCTATAATGATAGATCTTGATTAGGAGTATCTTTTTCTAGTACATGTCAAGTATCTATTTTGAAGTCTTGATCGATTTTGGGGGTTGGGAAGGATCAGGTGATGGTTTTGGGTGTGATTTGATTTTCGTCTAGAACATCAAAAATCCTTCAGGATGCTCCAAAATGACTCATCTATATCTATAATGATAGATCTTGATTAGGAGTATCTTTTTCTAGTACATGTCAAGTATCTATTTTGAAGTCTTGATCGATTTTGGGGGATTGGGAAGGATCAGGTAATGGTTTTGGGTGTGATTTGATTTTCGTCTAGAACATCAAAAATCCTTCAGGATGCTCCAAAATGACTCATCTATATCTATAATGATAGATCTTGATTAGGAGTATCTTTTTCTAGTACATGTCAAGTATCTATTTTGAAGTCTTGATCGATTTTGGGGGTTAGGAAGGATCAGGTGATGGTTTTGGGTGTGATTTGATTTTCGTCTAGAACATCAAAAATCCTTCAGGATGCTCCAAAATGACTCATCTATATCTATAATGATAGATCTTGATTAGGAGTATCTTTTTCTAGTACATGTCAAGTATCTATTTTGAAGTCTTGATCGATTTTGGGGGTTGGGAAGGATCAGGTGATGGTTTTGGGTGTGATTTGATTTTCGTCTAGAACATCAAAAATCCTTCAGGATGCTCCAAAATGACTCATCTATATCTATAATGATAGATCTTGATTAGGAATATCTTTTTCTAGTAAATGTCAAGTATCTATTTTGAAGTCTTGATCGATTTTGGGGGGTTGGGAAGGATCAGGTGATGGTTTTGGGTGTGATTTGATTTTCGTCTAGAACATCAAAAATCCTTCAGGATGCTCCAAAATGACTCATCTATATCTATAATGATAGATCTTGATTAGGAGTATCTTTTTCTAGTACATGTCAAGTATCTATTTTGAAGTCTTGATCGATTTTGGGGGTTGGGAAGGATCAGGTGATGGTTTTGGGTGTGATTTGATTTTCGTCTAGAACATCAAAAATCCTTCAGGATGCTCCAAAATGACTCATCTATATCTATAATGATAGATCTTGATTAGGAGTATCTTTTTCTAGTACATGTCAAGTATCTATTTTGAAGTCTTGATCGATTTTGGGGGGTTAGGAAGGATCAGGTGATGGTTTTGGGTGTGATTTGATTTTCGTCTAGAACATCAAAAATCCTTCAGGATGCTCCAAAATGACTCATCTATATCTATAATGATAGATCTTGATTAGGAATATCTTTTTTTAGTAAATGTCAAGTATCTATTTTGAAGTCTTGATCGATTTTGGGGGTTGGGAAGGATCAGGTGATGGTTTTGGGTGTGATTTGATTTTCGTCTAGAACATCAAAAATCCTTCAGGATGCTCCAAAATGACTCATCTATATCTATAATGATAGATCTTGATTAGGAGTATCTTTTTCTAGTACATGTCAAGTATCTATTTTGAAGTCTTGATCGATTTTGGGGGTTGGGAAGGATCAGGTGATGGTTTTGGGTGTGATTTGATTTTCGTCTAGAACATCAAAAATCCTTCAGGATGCTCCAAAATGACTCATCTATATCTATAATGATAGATCTTGATTAGGAGTATCTTTTTCTAGTACATGTCAAGTATCTATTTTGAAGTCTTGATCGATTTTGGGGGTTAGGAAGGATCAGGTGATGGTTTTGGGTGTGATTTGATTTTCGTCTAGAACATCAAAAATCCTTCAGGATGCTCCAAAATGACTCATCTATATCTATAATGTAAGTAAGTAAGTAAGTAACAAATTCATTTATTTATATTCTCATATATACAGATTTACAAGTTAGTGAATTGATAAGCTATGGCTTAGCCGTCAGCCTGGTTAGCAAATTTTATAAATAAATTACATGTTTTGTTAATTCACATTTTTCAATCTTAAATTGGTATAAAAATCAAACATATTCCGTCATTAGTAAGAATCTATACTTTAATATGGCTTTTAAAAAGTTGCTTAAGGTCTTCCAATCACGTTCGTTCAAAATTTGGAGTGTTTCTTGCATGGTTAATGTATTTTTACCAAAAAACACTAGCCTCTGTTGGTAAAATATTGGACATACACTTATGAAGTGATAACAATCCTCCTTTGATTTTAAATTGCATAACGTACAAAATTGATTGAAGCTGCCGTTATAGGGTCTAGCATTTGAACTATCTATAATGATAGATCTTGATTAGGAGTATCTTTTTCTAGTACATGTCAAGTATCTATTTTGAAGTCTTGATCGATTTTGGGGGTTGGGAAGGATCAGGTAAAGGTTTTGGGTGTGATTTGATTTTCGTCTAGAACATCAAAAATCCTTCAGGATTCTCCAAAATGACTCATCTATATCTATAATGATAGATCTTGATTAGGAGTATCTTTTTCTAGTACATGTCAAGTATCTATTTTGAAGTCTTGATCGATTTTGGGGGTTGGGAAGGATCAGGTGATGGTTTTGGGTGTGATTTGATTTTCGTCTAGAACATCAAAAATCCTTCAGGAAGCTCCAAAATGACTCATCTATATCTATAATGATAGATCTTGATTAGGAGTATCTTTTTCTAGTACATGTCAAGTATCTTTTTTGAAGTCTTGATCGATTTTGGGGGTTGGGAAGGATCAGGTGATGGTTTTGGGTGTGATTTGATTTTCGTCTAGAACATCAAAAATCCTTCAGGATGCTCCAAAATGACTCATCTATATCTATAATGATAGATCTTGATTAGGAGTATCTTTTTCTAGTACATGTCAAGTATCTATTTTGAAGTCTTGATCGATTTTGGGGGTTGGGAAGGATCAGGTGATGGTTTTGGGTGTGATTTGATTTTCGTCTAAAACATCAAAAATCCTTCAGGATGCTCCAAAATGACTCATCTATATCTATAATGATAGATCTTGATTAGGAGTATCTTTTTCTAGTACATGTCAAGTATCTATTTTGAAGTCTTGATCGATTTTGGGGGTTGGGAAGGATCAGGTGATGGTTTTGGGTGTGATTTGATTTTCGTCTAGAACATCAAAAATCCTTCAGGATGCTCCAAAATGACTCATCTATATCTATAATGATAGATCTTGATTAGGAGTATCTTTTTCTAGTACATGTCAAGTATCTATTTTGAAGTCTTGATCGATTTTGGGGGTTGGGAAGGATCAGGTGATGGTTTTGGGTGTGATTTGATTTTCGTCTAGAACATCAAAAATCCTTCAGGATGCTCCAAAATGACTCATCTATATCTATAATGATAGATCTTGATTAGGAGTATCTTTTTCTAGTACATGTCAAGTATCTATTTTGAAGTCTTGATCGATTTTGGGGGTTGGGAAGGATCAGGTGATGGTTTTGGGTGTGATTTGATTTTCGTCTAGAACATCAAAAATCCTTCAGGATGCTCCAAAATGACTCATCTATATCTATAATGATAGATCTTGATTAGGAGTATCTTTTTCTAGTACATGTCAAGTATCTATTTTGAAGTCTTGATCGATTTTGGGGGTTGGGAAGGATCAGGTGATGGTTTTGGGTGTGATTTGATTTTCGTCTAGAACATCAAAAATCCTTCAGGATGCTCCAAAATGACTCATCTATATCTATAATGATAGATCTTGATTAGGAGTATCTTTTTCTAGTACATGTCAAGTATCTATTTTGAAGTCTTGATCGATTTTGGGGGTTGGGAAGGATCAGGTGATGGTTTTGGGTGTGATTTGATTTTCGTCTAGAACATCAAAAATCCTTCAGGATGCTCCAAAATGACTCATATATATCTATAATGATAGATCTTGATTAGGAGTATCTTTTTCTAGTACATGTCAAGTATCTATTTTAAAGTCTTGATCGATTTTGGGGGTTGGGAAGGATCAGGTGATGGTTTTGGGTGTGATTTGATTTTCGTCTAGAACATCAAAAATCCTTCAGGATGCTCCAAAATGACTCATCTATATCTATAATGATAGATCTTGATTAGGAGTATCTTTTTCTAGTACATGTCAAGTATCTATTTTGAAGTCTTGATCGATTTTGGGGGTTGGGAAGGATCAGGTGATGGTTTTGGGTGTGATTTGATTTTCGTCTAGAACATCAAAAATCCTTCAGGATGCTCCAAAATGACTCATCTATATCTATAATGATAGATCTTGATTAGGAGTATCTTTTTCTAGTACATGTCAAGTATCTATTTTGAAGTCTTGATCGATTTTGGGGGTTGGGAAGGATCAGGTAATGGTTTTGGGTGTGATTTGATTTTCGTCTAGAACATCAAAAATCCTTCAGGATGCTCCAAAATGACTCATCTATATCTATAATGATAGATCTTGATTAGGAGTATCTTTTTCTAGTACATGTCAAGTATCTATTTTGAAGTCTTGATCGATTTTGGGGGTTGGGAAGGATCAGGTGATGGTTTTGGGTGTGATTTGATTTTCGTCTAGAACATCAAAAATCCTTCAGGATGCTCCAAAATGACTCATCTATATCTATAATGATAGATCTTGATTAGGAGTATCTTTTTCTAGTACATGTCAAGTATCTATTTTGAAGTCTTGATCGATTTTGGGGGTTGGGAAGGATCAGGTGATGGTTTTGGGTGTGATTTGATTTTCGTCTAGAACATCAAAAATCCTTCAGGATGCTCCAAAATGACTCATCTATATCTATAATGATAGATCTTGATTAGGAGTATCTTTTTCTAGTACATGTCAAGTATCTATTTTGAAGTCTTGATCGATTTTGGGGGTTGGGAAGGATCAGGTGATGGTTTTGGGTGTGATTTGATTTTCGTCTAGAACATCAAAAATCCTTCAGGATGCTCCAAAATGACTCATCTATATCTATAAAGATAGATCTTGATTAGGAGTATCTTTTTCTAGTACATGTCAAGTATCTATTTTGAAGTCTTGATCGATTTTGGGGGTTAGGAAGGATCAGGTGATGGTTTTGGGTGTGATTTGATTTTCGTCTAGAACATCAAAAATCCTTCAGGATGCTCCAAAATGACTCATCTATATCTATAATGATAGATCTTGATTAGTAGTATCTTTTTCTAGTACATGTCAAGTATCTATTTTGAAGTCTTGATCGATTTTGGGGGTTGGGAAGGATCAGGTGATGGTTTTGGGTGTGATTTGATTTTCGTCTAGAACATCAAAAATCCTTCAGGATGCTCCAAAATGACTCATCTATATCTATAATGATAGATCTTGATTAGGAGTATCTTTTTCTTGTACATGTCAAGTATCTATTTTGAAGTCTTGATCGATTTTGGGGGTTGGGAAGGATCAGGTGATGGTTTTGGGTGTGATTTGATTTTCGTCTAGAACATCAAAAATCCTTCAGGATGCTCCAAAATGACTCATCTATATCTATAATGATAGATCTTGATTAGGAGTATCTTTTTCTAGTACATGTCAAGTATCTATTTTGAAGTCTTGATCGATTTTGGGGGTTGGGAAGGATCAGGTGATGGTTTTGGGTGTGATTTGATTTTCGTCTAGAACATCAAAAATCCTTCAGGATGCTCCAAAATGACTCATCTATATCTATAATGATAGATCTTGATTAGGAGTATCTTTTTCTAGTACATGTCAAGTATCTATTTTGAAGTCTTGATCGATTTTGGGGGTTGGGAAGGATCATGTGATGGTTTTGGGTGTGATTTGATTTTCGTCTAGAACATCAAAAATCCTTCAGGATGCTCCAAAATGACTCATCTATATCTATAATGATAGATCTTGATTAGGAGTATCTTTTTCTAGTACAAGTCAAGTATCTATTTTGAAGTCTTGATCGATTTTGGGGGTTGGGAAGGATCAGGTGATGGTTTTGGGTGTGATTTGATTTTCGTCTAGAACATCAAAAATCCTTCAGGATGCTCCAAAATGACTCATCTATATCTATAATGATAGATCTTGATTAGGAGTATCTTTTTCTAGTACATGTCAAGTATCTATTTTGAAGTCTTGATCGATTTTGGGGGTTGGGAAGGATCATGTGATGGTTTTGGGTGTGATTTGATTTTCGTCTAGAACATCAAAAATCCTTCAGGATGCTCCAAAATGACTCATCTATATCTATAATGATAGATCTTGATTAGGAGTATCTTTTTCTAGTACAAGTCAAGTATCTATTTTGAAGTCTTGATCGATTTTGGGGGTTGGGAAGGATCAGGTGATGGTTTTGGGTGTGATTTGATTTTCGTCTAGAACATCAAAAATCCTTCAGGATGCTCCAAAATGACTCATCTATATCTATAATGATAGATCTTGATTAGGAGTATCTTTTTCTAGTACATGTCAAGTATCCATTTTGAAGTCTTGATCGATTTTGGGGGTTGGGAAGGATCAGGTGATGGTTTTGGGTGTGATTTGATTTTCGTCTAGAACATCAAAAATCCTTCAGGATGCTCCAAAATGACTCATCTATATCTATAATGATAGATCTTGATTAGGAGTATCTTTTTCTAGTACATGTAAAGTATCTATTTTGAAGTCTTGATCGATTTTGGGGGTTGGGAAGGATCAGGTGATGGTTTTGGGTGTGATTTGATTTTCGTCTAGAACATCAAAAATCCTTCAGGATGCTCCAAAATGACTCATCTATATCTATAATGATAGATCTTGATTAGGAGTATCTTTTTCTAGTACATGTCAAGTATCTATTTTGAAGTCTTGATCGATTTTGGGGGTTGGGAAGGATCAGGTGATGGTTTTGGGTGTGATTTGATTTTCGTCTAGAACATCAAAAATCCTTCAGGATGCTCCAAAATGTTTCATCTATATCTATAATGATAGATCTTGATTAGGAGTATCTTTTTTTATTACATGTCAAGTATCTATTTTGAAGTCTTGATCGATTTTGGGGGTTGGGAAGGATCAGGTGATGGTTTTGGGTGTGATTTGATTTTCGTCTAGAACATCAAAAATCCTTCAGGATGCTCCAAAATGACTCATCTATATCTATAATGATAGATCTTGATTAGGAGTATCTTTTTCTAGTACATGTCAAGTATCTATTTTGAAGTCTTGATCGATTTTGGGGGTTGGGAAGGATCAGGTGATGGTTTTGGGTGTGATTTGATTTTCGTCTAGAACATCAAAAATCCTTCAGGATGCTCCAAAATGACTCATCTATATCTATAATGATAGATCTTGATTAGGAGTATCTTTTTCTAGTACATGTCAAGTATCTATTTTGAAGTCTTGATCGATTTTGGGGGTTGGGAAGGATCAGGTGATGGTTTTGGGTGTGATTTGATTTTCGTCTAGAACATCAAAAATCCTTCAGGATGCTCCAAAATGACTCATCTATATCTATAATGATAGATCTTGATTAGGAGTATCTTTTTCTAGTACATGTCAAGTATCTATTTTGAAGTCTTGATCGATTTTGGGGGTTGGGAAGGATCAGGTGATGGTTTTGGGTGTGATTTGATTTTCGTCTAGAACATCAAAAATCCTTCAGGATGCTCCAAAATGACTCATCTATATCTATAATGATAGATCTTGATTAGGAGTATCTTTTTCTAGTACATGTCAAGTATCTATTTTGAAGTCTTGATCGATTTTGGGGGTTGGGAAGGATCAGGTGATGGTTTTGGGTGTGATTTGATTTTCGTCTAGAACATCAAAAATCCTTCAGGATGCTCCAAAATGACTCATCTATATCTATAATGATAGATCTTGATTAGGAGTATCTTTTTCTAGTACATGTCAAGTATCTATTTTGAAGTCTTGATCGATTTTGGGGGTTGGGAAGGATCAGGTAATGGTTTTGGGTGTGATTTGATTTTCGTCTAGAACATCAAAAATCCTTCAGGATGCTCCAAAATGACTCATCTATATCTATAATGATAGATCTCGATTAGGAGTATCTTTTTTTAGTACATGTCAAGTATCTATTTTGAAGTCTTGATCGATTTTGGGGGTTGGGAAGGATCAGGTGATGGTTTTGGGTGTGATTTGATTTTCGTCTAGAACATCAAAAATCCTTCAGGAAGCTCCAAAATGACTCATCTATATCTATAATGATAGATCTTGATTAGGAGTATCTTTTTCTAGTACATGTCAAGTATCTTTTTTGAAGTCTTGATCGATTTTGGGGGTTGGGAAGGATCAGGTGATGGTTTTGGGTGTGATTTGATTTTCGTCTAGAACATCAAAAATCCTTCAGGATGCTCCAAAATGACTCATCTATATCTATAATGATAGATCTTGATTAGGAGTATCTTTTTCTAGTACATGTCAAGTATCTATTTTGAAGTCTTGATCGATTTTGGGGGTTGGGAAGGATCAGGTGATGGTTTTGGGTGTGATTTGATTTTCGTCTAAAACATCAAAAATCCTTCAGGATGCTCCAAAATGACTCATCTATATCTATAATGATAGATCTTGATTAGGAGTATCTTTTTCTAGTACATGTCAAGTATCTATTTTGAAGTCTTGATCGATTTTGGGGGTTGGGAAGGATCAGGTGATGGTTTTGGGTGTGATTTGATTTTCGTCTAGAACATCAAAAATCCTTCAGGATGCTCCAAAATGACTCATCTATATCTATAATGATAGATCTTGATTAGGAGTATCTTTTTCTAGTACATGTCAAGTATCTATTTTGAAGTCTTGATCGATTTTGGGGGTTGGGAAGGATCAGGTGATGGTTTTGGGTGTGATTTGATTTTCGTCTAGAACATCAAAAATCCTTCAGGATGCTCCAAAATGACTCATCTATATCTATAATGATAGATCTTGATTAGGAGTATCTTTTTCTAGTACATGTCAAGTATCTATTTTGAAGTCTTGATCGATTTTGGGGGTTGGGAAGGATCAGGTGATGGTTTTGGGTGTGATTTGATTTTCGTCTAGAACATCAAAAATCCTTCAGGATGCTCCAAAATGACTCATCTATATCTATAATGATAGATCTTGATTAGGAGTATCTTTTTCTAGTACATGTCAAGTATCTATTTTGAAGTCTTGATCGATTTTGGGGGTTGGGAAGGATCAGGTGATGGTTTTGGGTGTGATTTGATTTTCGTCTAGAACATCAAAAATCCTTCAGGATGCTCCAAAATGACTCATCTATATCTATAATGATAGATCTTGATTAGGAGTATCTTTTTCTAGTACATGTCAAGTATCTATTTTGAAGTCTTGATCGATTTTGGGGGTTGGGAAGGATCAGGTGATGGTTTTGGGTGTGATTTGATTTTCGTCTAGAACATCAAAAATCCTTCAGGATGCTCCAAAATGACTCATCTATATCTATAATGATAGATCTTGATTAGGAGTATCTTTTTCTAGTACATGTCAAGTATCTATTTTGAAGTCTTGATCGATTTTGGGGGTTGGGAAGGATCAGGTGATGGTTTTGGGTGTGATTTGATTTTCGTCTAGAACATCAAAAATCCTTCAGGATGCTCCAAAATGACTCATCTATATCTATAATGATAGATCTTGATTAGGAGTATCTTTTTCTAGTACATGTCAAGTATCTATTTTGAAGTCTTGATCGATTTTGGGGGTTGGGAAGGATCAGGTGATGGTTTTGGGTGTGATTTGATTTTCGTCTAGAACATCAAAAATCCTTCAGGATGCTCCAAAATGACTCATCTATATCTATAATGATAGATCTTGATTAGGAGTATCTTTTTCTAGTACATGTCAAGTATCTATTTTGAAGTCTTGATCGATTTTGGGGGTTGGGAAGGATCAGGTGATGGTTTTGGGTGTGATTTGATTTTCGTCTAGAACATCAAAAATCCTTCAGGATGCTCCAAAATGACTCATCTATATCTATAATGATAGATCTTGATTAGGAGTATCTTTTTCTAGTACATGTCAAGTATCTATTTTGAAGTCTTGATCGATTTTGGGGGTTGGAAAGGATCAGGTGATGGTTTTGGGTGTGATTTGATTTTCGTCTAGAACATCAAAAATCCTTCAGGATGCTCCAAAATGACTCATCTATATCTATAATGATAGATCTTGATTAGGAGTATCTTTTTCTAGTACATGTCAAGTATCTATTTTGAAGTCTTGATCGATTTTGGGGGTTGGGAAGGATCAGGTGATGGTTTTGGGTGTGATTTAATTTTCGTCTAGAACATCAAAAATCCTTCAGGATGCTCCAAAATGACTCATCTATATCTATAATGATAGATCTTGATTAGGAGTATCTTTTTCTAGTACATGTCAAGTATCTATTTTGAAGTCTTGATCGATTTTGGGGGTTGGGAAGGATCAGGTGATGGTTTTGGGTGTGATTTGATTTTCGTCTAGAACATCAAAAATCCTTCAGGATGCTCCAAAATGACTCATCTATATCTATAAAGATAGATCTTGATTAGGAGTATCTTTTTCTAGTACATGTCAAGTATCTATTTTGAAGTCTTGATCGATTTTGGGGGTTGGGAAGGATCAGGTGATGGTTTTGGGTGTGATTTGATTTTCGTCTAGAACATCAAAAATCCTTCAGGATGCTCCAAAATGACTCATCTATATCTATAATGATAGATCTTGATTAGGAGTATCTTTTTCTAGTACATGTCAAGTATCTATTTTGAAGCCTTGATCGATTTTGGGGGTTGGGAAGGATCAGGTGATGGTTTTGGGTGTGATTTGATTTTCGTCTAGAACATCAAAAATCCTTCAGGATGCTCCAAAATGACTCATCTATATCTATAATGATAGATCTTGATTAGGAGTATCTTTTTTTAGTACATGTCAAGTATCTATTTTGAAGTCTTGATCGATTTTGGGGGTTGGGAAGGATCAGGTGATGGTTTTGGGTGTGATTTGATTTTCGTCTAGAACATCAAAAATCCTTCAGGATGCTCCAAAATGACTCATCTATATCTATAATGATAGATCTTGATTAGGAGTATCTTTTTTTAGTACATGTCAAGTATCTATTTTGAAGTCTTGATCGATTTCGGGGGTTGGGAAGGATCAGGTGATGGTTTTGGGTGTGATTTGATTTTCGTCTAGAACATCAAAAATCCTTCAGGATGCTCCAAAATGACTCATCTATATCTATAATGATAGATCTTGATTAGGAGTATCTTTTTCTAGTACATGTCAAGTATCTATTTTGAAGTCTTGATCGATTTTGGGGGTTGGGAAGGATCAGGTGATGGTTTTGGGTGTGATTTGATTTTCGTCTAGAACATCAAAAATCCTTCAGGATGCTCCAAAATGACTCATCTATATCTATAATGATAGATCTTAATTAGGAGTATCTTTTTCTAGTACATGTCAAGTATCTATTTTGAAGTCTTGATCGATTTTGGGGGTTGGGAAGGATCAGGTGATGGTTTCGGGTGTGATTTGATTTTCGTCTAGAACATCAAAAATCCTTCAGGATGCTCCAAAATGACTCATCTATATCCATAATGATAGATCTTGATTAGGAGTATCTTTTTCTAGTACATGTCAAGTATTTTTTTTGAAGTCTTGATCGATTTTGGGGGTTGGGAAGGATCAGGTGATGGTTTTGGGTGTGATTTGATTTTCGTCTAGAACATCAAAAATCCTTCAGGATGCTCCAAAATGACTCATCTATATCTATAATGATAGATCTTGATTAGGAGTATCTTTTTCTAGTACATGTCAAGTATCTATTTTGAAGTCTTGATCGATTTTGGGGGTTGGGAAGGATCAGGTGATGGTTTTGGGTGTGATTTGATTTTCGTCTAGAACATCAAAAATCCTTCAGGATGCTCCAAAATGACTCATCTATATCTATAATGATAGATCTTGATTAGGAGTATCTTTTTCTAGTACATGTCAAGTATCTATTTTGAAGTCTTGATCGATTTTGGGGGTTGGGAAGGATCAGGTGATGGTTGTGGGTGTGATTTGATTTTCGTCTAGAACATCAAAAATCCTTCAGGATGCTCCAAAATGACTCATCTATATCTATAATGATAGATCTTGATTAGGGGTATCTTTTTCTAGTACATGTCAAGTATCTATTTTGAAGTCTTGATCGATTTTGGGGGTTGGGAAGGATCAGGTGATGGTTTTGGGTGTGATTTGATTTTCGTCTAGAACATCAAAAATCCTTCAGGATGCTCCAAAATGACTCATCTATATCTATAATGATAGATCTTGATTAGGAGTATCTTTTTCTAGTACATGTCAAGTATCTATTTTGAAGTCTTGATCGATTTTGGGGGTTGGGAAGGATCAGGTGATAATTTTTTGTGTGATTTGATTTTCGTCTAGAACATCAAAAATCCTTCAGGATGCTCCAAAATGACTCATCTATATCTATAATGATAGATCTTGATTAGGAGTATCTTTTTCTAGTACATGTCAAGTATCTATTTTGAAGTCTTGATCGATTTTGGGGGTTGGGAAGGATCAGGTGATGGTTTTGGGTGTGATTTGATTTTCGTCTAGAACATCAAAAATCCTTCAGGATGCTCCAAAATGACTCATCTATATCTATAATGATAGATCTTGATTAGGAGTATCTTTTTCTAGTACATGTCAAGTATCTATTTTGAAGTCTTGATCGATTTTGGGGGTTGGGAAGGATCAGGTGATGGTTTTGGGTGTGATTTGATTTTCGTCTAGAACATCAAAAATCCTTCAGGATGCTCCAAAATGACTCATCTATATCTATAATGATAGATCTTGATTAGGAGTATCTTTTTCTAGTACATGTCAAGTATCTATTTTGAAGTCTTGATCGATTTTGGGGGTTGGGAAGGATCAGGTGATGGTTTTGGGTGTGATTTGATTTTCGTCTAGAACATCAAAAATCCTTCAGGTTGCTCCAAAATGACTCATCTATATTTATAATGATAGATCTTGATTAGGAGTATCTTTTTCTAGTACATGTCAAGTATCTATTTTGAAGTCTTGATCGATTTTGGGGGTTGGGAAGGATCAGGTGATGGTTTTGGGTGTGATTTGATTTTCGTCTAGAACATCAAAAATCCTTCAGGATGCTCCAAAATGACTCATCTATATCTATAATGATAGATCTTGATTAGGAGTATCTTTTTCTAGTACATGTCAAGTATCTATTTTGAAGTCTTGATCGATTTTGGGGGTTGGGAAGGATCAGGTGATGGTTTGGGTGTGATTTGATTTTCGTCTAGAACATCAAAAATCCTTCAGGATGCTCCAAAATGACTCATCTATATCTATAATGATAGATCTTGATTAGGAGTATCTTTTTCTAGTACATGTCAAGTATCTATTTTGAAGTCTTGATCGATTTTGGGGGTTGGGAAGGATCAGGTGATGGTTTTGGGTGTGATTTGATTTTCGTCTAGAACATCAAAAATCCTTCAGGATGCTCCAAAATGACTCATCTATATCTATAATGATAGATCTTGATTAGGAGTATCTTTTTCTAGTACATGTCAAGTATCTATTTTGAAGTCTTGATCGATTTTGGGGGTTGGGAAGGATCAGGTGATGGTTTTGGGTGTGATTTGATTTTCGTCTAGAACATCAAAAATCCTTCAGGATGCTCCAAAATGACTCATCTATATCTATAATGATAGATCTTGATTAGGAGTATCTTTTTTTAGTACATGTCAAGTATCTATTTTGAAGTCTTGATCGATTTTGGGGGTTGGGAAGGATCAGGTGATGGTTTTGGGTGTGATTTGATTTTCGTCTAGAACATCAAAAATCCTTCAGGATGCTCCAAAATGACTCATCTATATCTATAATGATAGATCTTGATTAGGAGTATCTTTTTCTAGTACATGTCAAGTATCTATTTTGAAGTCTTGATCGATTTTGGGGGTTGGGAAGGATCAGGTGATGGTTTTGGGTGTGATTTGATTTTCGTCTAGAACATCAAAAATCCTTCAGGATGCTCCAAAATGACTCATCTATATCTATAATGATAGATCTTGATTAGGAGTATCTTTTTCTAGTACATGTCAAGTATCTATTTTGAAGTCTTGATCGATTTTGGGGGTTGGGAAGGATCAGGTGATGGTTTTGGGTGTGATTTGATTTTCGTCTAGAACATCAAAAATCCTTCAGGATGCTCCAAAATGACTCATCTATATCTATAATGATAGATCTTGATTAGGAGTATCTTTTTCTAGTACATGTCAAGTATCTATTTTGAAGTCTTGATCGATTTTGGGGGTTGGGAAGGATCAGGTGATGGTTTTGGGTGTGATTTGATTTTCGTCTAGAACATCAAAAATCCTTCAGGATGCTCCAAAATGACTCATCTATATCTATAATGATAGATCTTGATTAGGAGTATCTTTTTCTAGTACATGTCAAGTATCTATTTTGAAGTCTTGATCGATTTTGGGGGTTGGGAAGGATCAGGTGATGGTTTTGGGTGTGATTTGATTTTCGTCTAGAACATCAAAAATCCTTCAGGATGCTCCAAAATGACTCATCTATATCTATAATGATAGATCTTGATTAGGAGTATCTTTTTCTAGTACATGTCAAGTATCTATTTTGAAGTCTTGATCGATTTTGGGGGTTGGGAAGGATCAGGTGATGGTTTTGGGTGTGATTTGATTTTCGTCTAGAACATCAAAAATCCTTCAGGATGCTCCAAAATGACTCATCTATATCTATAATGATAGATCTTGATTAGGAGTATCTTTTTCTAGTACATGTCAAGTATCTATTTTGAAGTCTTGATCGATTTTGGGGGTTGGGAAGGATCAGGTGATGGTTTTGGGTGTGATTTGATTTTCGTCTAGAACATCAAAAATCCTTCAGGATGCTCCAAAATGACTCATCTATATCTATAATGATAGATCTTGATTAGGAGTATCTTTTTCTAGTACATGTCAAGTATCTATTTTGAAGTCTTGATCGATTTTGGGGGTTGGGAAGGATCAGGTGATGGTTTTGGGTGTGATTTGATTTTCGTCTAGAACATCAAAAATCCTTCAGGATGCTCCAAAATGACTCATCTATATCTATAATGATAGATCTTGATTAGGAGTATCTTTTTCTAGTACATGTCAAGTATCTATTTTGAAGTCTTGATCGATTTTGGGGGTTGGGAAGGATCAGGTGATGGTTTTGGGTGTGATTTGATTTTCGTCTAGAACATCAAAAATCCTTCAGGATGCTCCAAAATGACTCATCTATATCTATAATGATAGATCTTGATTAGGAGTATCTTTTTCTAGTACATGTCAAGTATCTATTTTGAAGTCTTGATCGATTTTGGGGGTTGGGAAGGATCAGGTGATGGTTTTGGGTGTGATTTGATTTTCGTCTAGAACATCAAAAATCCTTCAGGATGCTCCAAAATGACTCATCTATATCTATAATGATAGATCTTGATTAGGAGTATCTTTTTCTAGTACATGTCAAGTATCTATTTTGAAGTCTTGATCGATTTTGGGGGTTGGGAAGGATCAGGTGATGGTTTTGGGTGTGATTTAATTTTCGTCTAGAACATCAAAAATCCTTCAGGATGCTCCAAAATGACTCATCTATATCTATAATGATAGATCTTGATTAGGAGTATCTTTTTCTAGTACATGTCAAGTATCTATTTTGAAGTCTTGATCGATTTTGGGGGTTGGGAAGGATCAGGTGATGGTTTTGGGTGTGATTTGATTTTCGTCTAGAACATCAAAAATCCTTCAGGATGCTCCAAAATGACTCATCTATATCTATAATGATAGATCTTGATTAGGAGTATCTTTTTCTAGTACATTTTAAGTATCTATTTTGAAGTCTTGATCGATTTTGCGGGTTGGGAAGGATCAGGTGATGGTTTTGGGTGTGATTTGATTTTCGTCTAGAACATCAAAAATCCTTCAGGATGCTCCAAAATGACTCATCTATATCTATAATGATAGATCTTGATTAGGAGTATCTTTTTCTAGTACATGTCAAGTATTTTTTTTTGAAGTCTTGATCGATTTTGGGGGTTGGGAAGGATCAGGTGATGGTTTTGGGTGTGATTTGATTTTCGTCTAGAACATCAAAAATCCTTCAGGATGCTCCAAAATGACTCATCTATATCTATAATGATAGATCTTGATTAGGAGTATCTTTTTCTAGTACATGTCAAGTATCTATTTTGAAGTCTTGATCGATTTTGGGGGTTGGGAAGGATCAGGTGATGGTTTTGGGTGTGATTTGATTTTCGTCTAGAACATCAAAAATCCTTCAGGTTGCTCCAAAATGACTCATCTATATCTATAATGATAGATCTTGATTAGGAGTATCTTTTTCTTGTACATGTCAAGTATCTATTTTGAAGTCTTGATCGATTTTGGGGGTTGGGAAGGATCAGGTGATGGTTTTGGGTGTGATTTGATTTTCGTCTAGAACATCAAAAATCCTTCAGGATGCTCCAAAATGACTCATCTATATCTATAATGATAGATCTTGATTAGGAGTATCTTTTTCTAGTACATGTCAAGTATCTATTTTGAAGTCTTGATCGATTTTGGGGGTTGGGAAGGATCAGGTGATGGTTTTGGGTGTGATTTGATTTTCGTCTAGAACATCAAAAATCCTTCAGGATGCTCCAAAATGACTCATCTATATCTATAATGATAGATCTTGATTAGGAGTATCTTTTTCTAGTAAATGTCAAGTATCTATTTTGAAGTCTTGATCGATTTTGGGGGTTGGGAAGGATCAGGTGATGGTTTTGGGTGTGATTTGATTTTCGTCTAGAACATCAAAAATCCTTCAGGATGCTCCAAAATGACTCATCTATATCTATAATGATAGATATTGATTAGGAGTATCTTTTTCTAGTACATGTCAAGTATCTATTTTGAAGTCTTGATCGATTTTGGGGGTTGGGAAGGATCAGGTGATGGTTTTGGGTGTGATTTGATATTCGTCTAGAACATCAAAAATCCTTCAGGATGATCCAAAATGACTCATCTATATCTTTAATGATAGATCTTGATTAGGAGTATCTTTTTCTAGTACATGTCAAGTATCTATTTTGAAGTCTTGATCGATTTTGGGGGTTGGGAAGGATCAGGTGATGGTTTTGGGTGTGATTTGATTTTCGTCTAGAACATCAAAAATCCTTCAGGATGCTCCAAAATGACTCATCTATATCTATAATGATAGATCTTGATTAGGAGTATCTTTTTCTAGTACATGTCAAGTATCTATTTTGAAGTCTTGATCGATTTTGGGGGTTGGGAAGGATCAGGTGATGGTTTTGGGTGTGATTTGATTTTCGTCTAGAACATCAAAAATCCTTCAGGATGCTCCAAAATGACTCATCTATATCTATAATGATAGATCTTGATTAGGAGTATCTTTTTCTAGTACATGTCAAGTATCTATTTTGAAGTCTTGATCGATTTTGGGGGTTGGGAAGGATCAGGTGATGGTTTTGGGTGTGATTTGATTTTCGTCTAGAACATCAAAAATCCTTCAGGATGCTCCAAAATGACTCATCTATATCTATAATGATAGATCTTGATTAGGAGTATCTTTTTCTAGTACATGTCACGTATCTATTTTGAAGTCTTGATCGATTTTGGGGGTTGGGAAGGATCAGGTGATGGTTTTGGGTGTGATTTGATTTTCGTCTAGAACATCAAAAATCCTTCAGGATGCTCCAAAATGACTCATCTATATCTATAATGATAGATCTTGATTAGGAGTATCTTTTTCTAGTACATGTCAAGTATCTATTTTGAAGTCTTGATCGATTTTGGGGGTTGGGAAGGATCAGGTGATGGTTTTGGGTGTGATTTGATTTTCGTCTAGAACATCAAAAATCCTTCAGGATGCTACAAAATGACTCATCTATATCTATAATGATAGATCTTGATTAGGAGTATCTTTTTCTGGTACATGTCAAGTATCTATTTTGAAGTCTTGATCGATTTTGGGGGTTGGGAAGGATCAGGTGATGGTTTTGGGTGTGATTTGATTTTCGTCTAGAACATCAAAAATCCTTCAGGATGCTCCAAAATGACTCATCTATATCTATAATGATAGATCTTGATTAGGAGTATCTTTTTCTAGTACATGTCAAGTATCTATTTTGAAGTCTTGATCGATTTTGGGGGTTGGGAAGGATCAGGTGATGGTTTTGGGTGTGATTTGATTTTCGTCTAGAACATCAAAAATCCTTCAGGATGCTCCAAAATGACTCATCTATATCTATAATGATAGATCTTGATTAGGAGTATCTTTTTCTACTACATGTCAAGTATCTATTTTGAAGTCTTGATCGATTTTGGGGGTTGGGAAGGATCAGGTGATGGTTTTGGGTGTGATTTGATTTTCGTCTAGAACATCAAAAATCCTTCAGGATGCTCCAAAATGACTCATCTATATCTATAATGATAGATCTTGATTAGGAGTATCTTTTTCTAGTACATGTCAAGTATCTATTTTGAAGTCTTGATCGATTTTGGGGGTTGGGAAGGATCAGGTGATGGTTTTGGGTGTGATTTGATTTTCGTCTAGAACATCAAAAATCCTTCAGGATGCTCCAAAATGACTCATCTATATCTATAATGATAGATCTTGATTAGGAGTATCTTTTTCTAGTACATGTCAAGTATCTATTTTGAAGTCTTGATCGATTTTGGGGGTTGGGAAGGATCAGGTGATGGTTTTGGGTGTGATTTGATTTTCGTCTAGAACATCAAAAATCCTTCAGGATGCTCCAAAATGACTCATCTATATCTATAATGATAGATCTTGATTAGGAGTATCTTTTTCTAGTACATGTCAAGTATTTTTTTTGAAGTCTTGATCGATTTTGGGGGTTGGGAAGGATCAGGTGATGGTTTTGGGTGTGATTTGATTTTCGTCTAGAACATCAAAAATCCTTCAGGATGCTCCAAAATGACTCATCTATATCTATAATGATAGATCTTGATTAGGAGTATCTTTTTCTAGTACATGTCAAGTATCTATTTTGAAGTCTTGATCGATTTTGGGGGTTGGGAAGGATCAGGTGATGGTTTTGGGTGTGATTTGATTTTCGTCTAGAACATCAAAAATCCTTCAGGATGCTCCAAAATGACTCATCTATATCTATAATGATAGATCTTGATTAGGAGTATCTTTTTCTAGTACATGTCAAGTATCTATTTTGAAGTCTTGATCGATTTTGGGGGTTGGGAAGGATCAGGTGATGGTTTTTGGGTGTGATTTGATTTTCGTCTAGAACATCAAAAATCCATCAGGATGCTCCAAAATGACTCATCTATATATATAATGATAGATCTTGATTTGGAGTATCTTTTTCTAGTATATGTCAAGTATCTATTTTGAAGTCTTGATCGATTTTGGGGGTTGGGAAGGATCAGGTGATGGTTTTTGGGTGTGATTTGATTTTCGTCTAGAACATCAAAAATACTTCAGGATGCTCCAAAATGACTCATCTATATCTATAATGATAGATCTTGATTAGGAGTATCTTTTTCTAGTACATGTCAAGTATCTATTTTGAAGTCTTGATCGATTTTGGGGGTTGGGAAGGATCAGGTGATGGTTTTGGGGTGTGATTTGATTTTCGTCTAGAACATCAAAAATCCTTCAGGATGCTCCAAAAATGACTCATCTATATCTATAATGATAGATCTTGATTAGGAGTATCTTTTTCTAGTACATGTCAAGTATCTATTTTGAAGTCTTGATCGATTTTGGGGGTTGGGAAGGATCAGGTGATGGTTTTGGGTGTGATTTGATTTTCGTCTAGAACATCAAAAATCCTTCAGGATGCTCCAAAATGACTCATCTATATCTATAATGATAGATCTTGATTAGGAGTATCTTTTTCTAGTACATGTCACGTATCTATTTTGAAGTCTTGATCGATTTTGGGGGTTGGGAAGGATCAGGTGATGGTTTTGGGTGTGATTTGATTTTCGTCTAGAACATCAAAAATCCTTCAGGATGCTCCAAAATGACTCATCTATATCTATAATGATAGATCTTGATTAGGAGTATCTTTTTCTAGTACATGTCAAGTATCTATTTTGAAGTCTTGATCGATTTTGGGGGTTGGGAAGGATCAGGTGATGGTTTTGGGTGTGATTTGATTTTCGTCTAGAACATCAAAAATCCTTCAGGATGCTCCAAAATGACTCATCTATATCTATAATGATAGATCTTGATTAGGAGTATCTTTTTTTAGTACATGTCAAGTATCTATTTTGAAGTCTTGATCGATTTTGGGGGTTTGGGGAAGGATCAGGTGATGGTTTTGGGTGTGATTTGATTTTCGTCTAGAACATCAAAAATCCTTCAGGATGCTCCAAAATGACTCATCTATATCTATAATGATAGATCTTGATTAGGAGTATCTTTTTCTAGTACATGTCAAGTATCTATTTTGAAGTCTTGATCGATTTTGGGGGTTGGGAAGGATCAGGTGATGGTTTTGGGTGTGATTTGATTTTCGTCTAGAACATCAAAAATCCTTCAGGATGCTTCAAAATGACTCATCTATATCTATAATGATAGATCTTGATTAGGAGTATCTTTTTCTAGTACATGTCAAGTATCTATTTTGAAGTCTTGATCGATTTTTGGGGGTTGGGAAGGATCAGGTGATGGTTTTGGGTGTGATTTGATTTTCGTCTAGAACATCAAAAATCCTTCAGGATGCTCCAAAATGACTCATCTATATCTATAATGATAGATCTTGATTAGGAGTATCTTTTTTTAGTACATGTCAAGTATCTATTTTAAAGTCTTGATCGATTTTGGGGGTTGGGAAGGATCAGGTGATGGTTTTGGGTGTGATTTGATTTTCGTCTAGAACATCAAAAATCCTTCAGGATGCTCCAAAATGACTCATCTATATCTATAATGATAGATCTTGATTAGGAGTATCTTTTTCTAGTACATGTCAAGTATCTATTTTGAAGTCTTGATCGATTTTGGGGGTTGAGAAGGATCAGGTGATGGTTTTGGGTGTGATTTGATTTTCGTCTAGAACATCAAAAATCCTTCAGGATGCTCCAAAATGACTCATCTATATCTATAATGATAGATCTTGATTAGGAGTATCTTTTTCTAGTACATGTCAAGTATCTATTTTGAAGTCTTGATCGATTTTGAGGGTTGGGAAGGATCAGGTGATGGTTTTGGGTGTGATTTGATTTTCGTCTAGAACATCAAAAATCCTTCAGGATGCTCCAAAATGACTCATCTATATCTATAATGATAGATCTTGATTAGAAGTATCTTTTTCTAGTACATTTTAAGTATCTATTTTGAAGTCTTGATCGATTTTGGGGGTTGGGAAGGATCAGGTGATGGTTTTGGGTGTGATTTGATTTTCGTCTAGAACATCAAAAATCCTTCAGGATGCTCCAAAATGACTCATCTATATCTATAATGATAGATCTTGATTAGGAGTATCTTTTTCAAGTACATGTCAAGTATCTATTTTGAAGTCTTGATCGATTTTGGGGGTTGGGAAGGATCAGGTGATGGTTTTGGGTGTGATTTGATTTTCGTCTAGAACATCAAAAATCCTTCAGGATGCTCCAAAATGACTCATCTATATCTATAATGATAGATCTTGATTAGGAGTATCTTTTTCTAGTACATGTCAAGTATCTATTTTGAAGTCTTGATCGATTTTGGGGGTTGGGAAGGATCAGGTGATGGTTTTGGGTGTGATTTGATTTTCGTCTAGAACATCAAAAATCCTTCAGGATGCTCCAAAATGACTCATCTATATCTATAATGATAGATCTTGATTAGGAGTATCTTTTTTTAGTACATGTCAAGTATCTATTTTAAAGTCTTGATCGATTTTGGGGGTTGGGAAGGATCAGGTGATGGTTTTGGGTGTGATTTGATTTTCGTCTAGAACATCAAAAATCCTTCAGGATGCTCCAAAATGACTCATCTATATCTATAATGATAGATCTTGATTAGGAGTATCTTTTTCTAGTACATGTCAAGTATCTATTTTGAAGTCTTGATCGATTTTGGGGGTTGAGAAGGATCAGGTGATGGTTTTGGGTGTGATTTGATTTTCGTCTAGAACATCAAAAATCCTTCAGGATGCTCCAAAATGACTCATCTATATCTATAATGACAGATCTTGATTAGGAGTATCTTTTTCTAGTACATGTCAAGTATCTATTTTGAAGTCTTGATCGATTTTGGGGGTTGGGAAGGATCAGGTGATGGTTTTGGGTGTGATTTGATTTTCGTCTAGAACATCAAAAATCCTTCAGGATGCTCCAAAATGACTCATCTATATCTATAATGATAGATCTTGATTAGAAGTATCTTTTTCTAGTACATTTTAAGTATCTATTTTGAAGTCTTGATCGATTTTGGGGGTTGGGAAGGATCAGGTGATGGTTTTGGGTGTGATTTGATTTTCGTCTAGAACATCAAAAATCCTTCAGGATGCTCCAAAATGACTCATCTATATCTATAATGATAGATCTTGATTAGGAGTATCTTTTTCAAGTACATGTCAAGTATCTATTTTGAAGTCTTGATCGATTTTGGGGGTTGGGAAGGATCAGGTGATGGTTTTGGGTGTGATTTGATTTTCGTCTAGAACATCAAAAATCCTTCAGGATGCTTCAAAATGACTCATCTATATCTATAATGATAGATCTTGATTAGGAGTATCTTTTTCTAGTACATGTCAAGTATCTATTTTGAAGTCTTGATCGATTTTGGGGGTTGGGAAGGATCAGGTGATGGTTTTGGGTGTGATTTGATATTCGTCTAGAACATCAAAAATCCTTCAGGATGATCCAAAATGACTCATCTATATCTATAATGATAGATCTTGATTAGGAGTATCTTTTTCTAGTACATGTCAAGTATCTATTTTGAAGTCTTGATCGATTTTGGGGGTTGGGAAGGATCAGGTGATGGTTTTGGGTGTGATTTGATTTTCGTCTAGAACATCAAAAATCCTTCAGGATGCTCCAAAATGACTCATCTATATCTATAATGATAGATCTTGATTAGGAGTATCTTTTTCTAGTACATGTCAAGTATCTATTTTGAAGTCTTGATCGATTTTGGGGGTTGGGAAGGATCAGGTGATGGTTTTGGGTGTGATTTGATTTTCGTCTAGAACATCAAAAATCCTTCAGGATGCTCCAAAATGACTCATCTATATCTATAATGATAGATCTTGATTAGGAGTATCTTTTTCTAGTACATGTCAAGTATCTATTTTGAAGTCTTGATCGATTTTGGGGGTTGGGAAGGATCAGGTGATGGTTTTGGGTGTGATTTGATTTTCGTCTAGAACATCAAAAATCCTTCAGGATGCTCCAAAATGACTCATCTATATCTATAATGATAGATCTTGATTAGGAGTATCTTTTTCTAGTACATGTCACGTATCTATTTTGAAGTCTTGATCGATTTTGGGGGTTGGGAAGGATCAGGTGATGGTTTTGGGTGTGATTTGATTTTCGTCTAGAACATGAAAAATCCTTCAGGATGCTCCAAAATGACTCATCTATATCTATAATGATAGATCTTGATTAGGAGTATCTTTTTCTAGTACATGTCAAGTATCTATTTTGAAGTCTTGATCGATTTTGGGGGTTGGGAAGGATCAGGTGATGGTTTTGGGTGTGATTTGATTTTCGTCTAGAACATCAAAAATCCTTCAGGATGCTCCAAAATGACTCATCTATATCTATAATGATAGATCTTGATTAGGAGTATCTTTTTCTAGTACATGTCAAGTATCTATTTTGAAGTCTTGATCGATTTTGGGGGTTGGGAAGGATCAGGTGATGGTTTTGGGTGTGATTTGATTTTCGTCTAGAACATCAAAAATCCTTCAGGATGCTCCAAAATGACTCATCTATATCTATAATGATAGATCTTGATTAGGAGTATCTTTTTCTAGTACATGTCAAGTATCTATTTTGAAGTCTTGATCGATTTTGGGGGTTGGGAAGGATCAGGTGATGGTTTTGGGTGTGATTTGATTTTCGTCTAGAACATCAAAAATCCTTCAGGATGCTCCAAAATGACTCATCTATATCTATAATGATAGATCTTGATTAGGAGTATCTTTTTCTAGTACATGTCAAGTATCTATTTTGAAGTCTTGATCGATTTTGGGGGTTGGGAAGGATCAGGTGATGGTTTTGGGTGTGATTTGATTTTCGTCTAGAACATCAAAAATCCTTCAGGATGCTCCAAAATGACTCATCTATATCTATAATGATAGATCTTGATTAGGAGTATCTTTTTCTAGTACATGTCAAGTATCTATTTTGAAGTCTTGATCGATTTTGGGGGTTGGGAAGGATCAGGTGATGGTTTTGGGTGTGATTTGATTTTCGTCTAGAACATCAAAAATCCTTCAGGATGCTCCAAAATGACTCATCTATATCTATAATGATAGATCTTGATTAGGAGTATCTTTTTCTAGTACATGTCAAGTATCTATTTTGAAGTCTTGATCGATTTTGGGGGTTGGGAAGGATCAGGTGATGGTTTTGGGTGTGATTTGATTTTCGTCTAGAACATCAAAAATCCTTCAGGATGCTCCAAAATGACTCATCTATATCTATAATGATAGATCTTGATTAGGAGTATCTTTTTCTAGTACATGTCAAGTATCTATTTTGAAGTCTTGATCGATTTTGGGGGTTGGGAAGGATCAGGTGATGGTTTTGGGTGTGATTTGATTTTCGTCTAGAACATCAAAAATCCTTCAGGATGCTCCAAAATGACTCATCTATATCTATAATGATAGATCTTGATTAGGAGTATCTTTTTCTAGTACATGTCAAGTATCTATTTTGAAGTCTTGATCGATTTTGGGGGTTGGGAAGGATCAGGTGATGGTTTTGGGTGTGATTTGATTTTCGTCTAGAACATCAAAAATCCTTCAGGATGCTCCAAAATGACTCATCTATATCTATAATGATAGATCTTGATTAGGAGTATCTTTTTCTAGTACATGTCAAGTATCTATTTTGAAGTCTTGATCGATTTTGGGGGTTGGGAAGGATCAGGTGATGGTTTTGGGTGTGATTTGATTTTCGTCTAGAACATCAAAAATCCTTCAGGATGCTCCAAAATGACTCATCTATATCTATAATGATAGATCTTGATTAGGAGTATCTTTTTCTAGTACATGTCAAGTATCTATTTTGAAGTCTTGATCGATTTTGGGGGTTGGGAAGGATCAGGTGATGGTTTTGGGTGTGATTTGATTTTCGTCTAGAACATCAAAAATCCTTCAGGATGCTCCAAAATGACTCATCTATATCTATAATGATAGATCTTGATTAGGAGTATCTTTTTCTAGTACATGTTAAGTATCTATTTTGAAGTCTTGATCGATTTTGGGGGTTGGGAAGGATCAGGTGATGGTTTTGGGTGTGATTTGATTTTCGTCTAGAACATCAAAAATCCTTCAGGATGCTCCAAAATGACTCATCTATATCTATAATGATAGATCTTGATTAGGAGTATCTTTTTCTAGTACATGTCAAGTATCTATTTTGAAGTCTTGATCGATTTTGGGGGTTGGGAAGGATCAGGTGATGGTTTTGGGTGTGATTTGATTTTCGTCTAGAACATCAAAAATCCTTCAGGATGCTCCAAAATGACTCATCTATATCTATAATGATAGATCTTGATTAGGAGTATCTTTTTTTAGTACATGTCAAGTATCTATTTTGAAGTCTTGATCGATTTTGGGGGTTGGGAAGGATCAGGTGATGGTTTTGGGTGTGATTTGATTTTCGTCTAGAACATCAAAAATCCTTCAGGATGCTCCAAAATGACTCATCTATATCTATAATGATAGATCTTGATTAGGAGTATCTTTTTCTAGTACATGTCAAGTATCTATTTTGAAGTCTTGATCGATTTTGGGGGTTGGGAAGGATCAGGTGATGGTTTTGGGTGTGATTTGATTTTCGTCTAGAACATCAAAAATCCTTCAGGATGCTCCAAAATGACTCATCTATATCTATAATGATAGATCTTGATTAGGAGTATCTTTTTCTAGTACATGTCAAGTATCTATTTTGAAGTCTTGATCGATTTTGGGGGTTGGGAAGGATCAGGTGATGGTTTTGGGTGTGATTTGATTTTCGTCTAGAACATCAAAAATCCTTCAGGATGCTCCAAAATGACTCATCTATATCTATAATGATAGATCTTGATTAGGAGTATCTTTTTCTAGTACATGTCAAGTATCTATTTTGAAGTCTTGATCGATTTTGGGGGTTGGGAAGGATCAGGTGATGGTTTTGGGTGTGATTTGATTTTCGTCTAGAACATCAAAAATCCTTCAGGATGCTCCAAAATGACTCATCTATATCTATAATGATAGATCTTGATTAGGAGTATCTTTTTCTAGTACATGTCAAGTATCTATTTTGAAGTCTTGATCGATTTTGGGGGTTGGGAAGGATCAGGTGATGGTTTTGGGTGTGATTTGATTTTCGTCTAGAACATCAAAAATCCTTCAGGATGCTCCAAAATGACTCATCTATATCTATATTGATAGATCTTGATTAGGAGTATCTTTTTCTAGTACATGTCAAGTATCTATTTTGAAGTCTTGATCGATTTTGGGGGTTGGGAAGGATCAGGTGATGGTTTTGGGTGTGATTTGATTTTCGTCTAGAACATCAAAAATCCTTCAGGATGCTCCAAAATGACTCATCTATATCTATAATGATAGATCTTGATTGGGAGTATCTTTTTCTAGTACATGTCAAGTATCTATTTTGAAGTCTTGATCGATTTTGGGGGTTGGGAAGGATCAGGTGATGGTTTTGGGTGTGATTTGATTTTCGTCTAGAACATCAAAAATCCTTCAGGATGCTCCAAAATGACTCATCTATATCTATAATGATAGATCTTCATTAGGAGTATCTTTTTCTAGTATATGTCAAGTATCTATTTTGAAGTCTTGATCGATTTTGGGGGTTGGGAAGGATCAGGTGATGGTTTTGGGTGTGATTTGATTTTCGTCTAGAACATCAAAAATCCTTCAGGATGCTTCAAAATGACTCATCTATATCTATAATGATAGATCTTGATTAGGAGTATCTTTTTCTAGTACATGTCAAGTATCTATTTTGAAGTCTTGATCGATTTTGGGGGTTGGGAAGGATCAGGTGATGGTTTTGGGTGTGATTTGATTTTCGTCTAGAACATCAAAAATCCTTCAGGATGCTCCAAAATGACTCATCTATATCTATAATGATAGATCTTGATTAGGAGTATCTTTTTCTAGTACATGTTAAGTATCTATTTTGAAGTCTTGATCGATTTTGGGGGTTGGGAAGGATCAGGTGATGGTTTTGGGTGTGATTTGATTTTCGTCTAGAACATCAAAAATCCTTCAGGATGCTCCAAAATGACTCATCTATATCTATAATGATAGATCTTGATTAGGAGTATCTTTTTCTAGTACATTTCAAGTATCTATTTTGAGGTCTTGATCGATTTTGGGGGTTGGGAAGGATCAGGTGATGGTTTTGGGTGTGATTTGATTTTCGTCTAGAACATCAAAAATCCTTCAGGATGCTCCAAAATGACTCATCTATATCTATAATGATAGATCTTGATTAGGAGTATCTTTTTCTAGTACATGTCAAGTATCTATTTTGAAGTCTTGATCGATTTTGGGGGTTGGGAAGGATCAGGTGATGGTTTTGGGTGTGATTTGATTTTCGTCTAGAACATCAAAAATCCTTCAGGATGCTCCAAAATGACTCATCTATATCTATAATGATAGATCTTGATTAGGAGTATCTTTTTTTAGTACATGTCAAGTATCTATTTTGAAGTCTTGATCGATTTTGGGGGTTGGGAAGGATCAGGTGATGGTTTTGGGTGTGATTTGATTTTCGTCTAGAACATCAAAAATCCTTCAGGATGCTCCAAAATGACTCATCTATATCTATAATGATAGATCTTGATTAGGAGTATCTTTTTCTAGTACATGTCAAGTATCTATTTTGAAGTCTTGATCGATTTTGGGGGTTGGGAAGGATCAGGTGATGGTTTTGGGTATGATTTGATTTTCGTCTAGAACATCAAAAATCCTTCAGGATGCTCCAAAATGACTCATCTATATCTATAATGATAGATCTTGATTAGGAGTATCTTTTTCTAGTACATGTCAAGTATCTATTTTGAAGTCTTGATCGATTTTGGGGGTTGGGAAGGATCAGGTGATGGTTTTGGGTGTGATTTGATTTTCGTCTAGAACATCAAAAATCCTTCAGGATGCTCCAAAATGACTCATCTATATCTATAATGATAGATCTTGATTAGGAGTATCTTTTTCTAGTACATGTCAAGTATCTATTTGAAGTCTTGATCGATTTTGGGGGTTGGAAAGGATCAGGTGATGGTTTTGGGTGTGATTTGATTTTCGTCTAGAACATCAAAAATCCTTCAGGATGCTCCAAAATGACTCATCTATATCTATAATGATAGATCTTGATTAGGAGTATCTTTTTCTAGTACATGTCAAGTATCTATTTTGAAGTCTTGATCGATTTTGGGGGTTGGGAAGGATCAGGTGATGGTTTTGGGTATGATTTGATTTGCGTCTAGAACATCAAAAATCCTTCAGGATGCTCCAAAATGACTCATCTATATCTATAATGATAGATCTTGATTAGGAGTATCTTTTTCTAGTACATGTCAAGTATCTATTTTGAAGTCTTGATCGATTTTGGGGGTTGGGAAGGATCAGGTGATGGTTTTGGGTGTGATTTGATTTTCGTCTAGAACATCAAAAATCCTTCAGGATGCTCCAAAATGACTCATCTATATCTATAATGATAGATCTTGATTAGGAGTATCTTTTTCTAGTACATGTCAAGTATCTATTTTGAAGTCTTGATCGATTTTGGGGGTTGGGAAGGATCAGGTGATGGTTTTGGGTGTGATTTGATTTTCGTCTAGAACATCAAAAATCCTTCAGGATGCTCCAAAATGACTCATCTATATCTATAATGATAGATCTTGATTAGGAGTATCTTTTTCTAGTACATGTCAAGTATCTATTTTGAAGTCTTGATCGATTTTGGGGGTTTGGAAGGATCAGGTGATGGTTTTGGGTGTGATTTGATTTTCGTCTAGAACATCAAAAATCCTTCAGGATGCTCCAAAATGACTCATCTATATCTATAATGATAGATCTTGATTAGGAGTATCTTTTTCTAGCACATGTCAAGTATCTATTTTGAAGTCTTGATCGATTTTGGGGGTTGGGAAGGATCAGGTGATGGTTTTGGGTGTGATTTGATTTTCGTCTAGAACATCAAAAATCCTTCAGGATGCTCCAAAATGACTATATCTATAATGATAGATCTTGATTAGGAGTATCTTTTTCTAGTACATGTCAAGTATCTATTTTGAAGTCTTGATCGATTTTGGGGGTTGGGAAGGATCAGGTGATGGTTTTGGGTGTGATTTGATTTTCGTCTAGAACATCAAAAATCCTTCAGGATGCTCCAAAATGACTCATCTATATCTATAATGATAGATCTTGATTAGGAGTATCTTTTTCTAGTACATGTCAAGTATCTATTTTGAAGTCTTGATCGATTTTGGGGGTTGGGAAGGATCAGGTGATGGTTTTGGGTGTGATTTGATTTTCGTCTAGAACATCAAAAATCCTTCAGGATGCTCCAAAATGACTCATCTATATCTATAATGATAGATCTTGATTAGGAGTATCTTTTTCTAGTACATGTCAAGTATCTATTTTGAAGTCTTGATCGATTTTGGGGGTTGGGAAGGATCAGGTGATGGTTTTGGGTGTGATTTGATTTTCGTCTAGAACATCAAAAATCCTTCAGGATGCTCCAAAATGACTCATCTATATCTATAATGATAGATCTTGATTAGGAGTATCTTTTTCTAGTACATGTCAAGTATCTATTTTGAAGTCTTGATCGATTTTGGGGGTTGGGAAGGATCAGGTGATGGTTTTGGGTGTGATTTGATTTTCGTCTAGAACATCAAAAATCCTTCAGGATGCTCCAAAATGACTCATCTATATCTATAATGATAGATCTTGATTAGGAGTATCTTTTTCTAGTACATGTTAAGTATCTATTTTGAAGTCTTGATCGATTTTGGGGGTTGGGAAGGATCAGGTGATGGTTTTGGGTGTGATTTGATTTTCGTCTAGAACATCAAAAATCCTTCAGGATGCTCCAAAATGACTCATCTATATCTATAATGATAGATCTTGATTAGGAGTATCTTTTTCTAGTACATGTCAAGTATCTATTTTGAAGTCTTGATCGATTTTGGGGGTTGGGAAGGATCAGGTGATGGTTTTGGGTGTGATTTGATTTTCGTCTAGAACATCAAAAATCCTTCAGGATGCTCCAAAATGACTCATCTATATCTATAATGATAGATCTTGATTAGGAGTATCTTTTTCTAGTACATGTCAAGTATCTATTTTGAAGTCTTGATCGATTTTGGGGGTTGGGAAGGATCAGGTGATGGTTTTGGGTGTGATTTGATTTTCGTCTAGAACATCAAAAATCCTTCAGGATGCTCCAAAATGACTCATCTATATCTATAATGATAGATCTTGATTAGGAGTATCTTTTTCTAGTACATGTCAAGTATCTATTTTGAAGTCTTGATCGATTTTGGGGGTTGGGAAGGATCATTTGATGGTTTTGGGTGTGATTTGATTTTCGTCTAGAACATCAAAAATCCTTCAGGATGCTCCAAAATGACTCATCTATATCTATAATGATAGATCTTGATTAGGAGTATCTTTTTCTAGTACATGTCAAGTATCTATTTTGAAGTCTTGATCGATTTTGGGGGTTGGGAAGGATCAGGTGATGGTTTTGGGTGTGATTTGATTTTCGTCTAGAACATCAAAAATCCTTCAGGATGCTCCAAAATGACTCATCTATATCTATAATGATAGATCTTGATTAGGAGTATCTTTTTCTAGTACATGTCAAGTATCTATTTTGAAGTCTTGATCGATTTTGGGGGTTGGGAAGGATCAGGTGATGGTTTTGGGTGTGATTTGATTTTCGTCTAGAACATCAAAAATCCTTCAGGATGCTCCAAAATGACTCACCTATATCTATAATGATAGATCTTGATTGGGAGTATCTTTTTCTAGTACATGTCAAGTATCTATTTTGAAGTCTTGATCGATTTTGGGGGTTGGGAAGGATCAGGTGATGGTTTTGGGTGTGATTTGATTTTCGTCTAGAACATCAAAAATCCTTCAGGATGCTCCAAAATGACTCATCTATATCTATAATGATAGATCTTCATTAGGAGTATCTTTTTCTAGTATATGTCAAGTATCTATTTTGAAGTCTTGATCGATTTTGGGGGTTGGGAAGGATCAGGTGATGGTTTTGGGTGTGATTTGATTTTCGTCTAGAACATCAAAAATCCTTCAGGATGCTCCAAAATGACTCATCTATATCTATAATGATAGATCTTGATTAGGAGTATCTTTTTCTAGTACATGTCAAGTATCTATTTTGAAGTCGATTTTGGGGGTTGGGAAGGATCAGGTGATGGTTTTGGGTGTGATTTGATTTTCGTCTAGAACATCAAAAATCCTTCAGGATGCTCCAAAATGACTCATCTATATCTATAATGATAGATCTTGATTAGGAGTATCTTTTTCTAGTACATGTTAAGTATCTATTTTGAAGTCTTGATCGATTTTGGGGGTTGGGAAGGATCAGGTGATGGTTTTGGGTGTGATTTGATTTTCGTCTAGAACATCAAAAATCCTTCAGGATGCTCCAAAATGACTCATCTATATCTATAATGATAGATCTTGATTAGGAGTATCTTTTTCTAGTACATGTCAAGTATCTATTTTGAGGTCTTGATCGATTTTGGGGGTTGGGAAGCATCAGGTGATGGTTTTGGGTGTGATTTGATTTTCGTCTAGAACATCAAAAATCCTTCAGGATGCTCCAAAATGACTCATCTATATCTATAATGATAGATCTTGATTAGGAGTATCTTTTTCTAGTACATGTCAAGTATCTATTTTGAAGTCTTGATCGATTTTGGGGGTTGGGAAGGATCAGGTGATGGTTTTGGGTGTGATTTGATTTTCGTCTAGAACATCAAAAATCCTTCAGGAAGCTCCAAAATGACTCATCTATATCTATAATGATAGATCTTGATTAGGAGTATCTTTTTCCAGTACATGTCAAGTATCTATTTTGAAGTCTTGATCGATTTTGGGGGTTGGGAAGGATCAGGTGATGGTTTTGGGTGTGATTTGATTTTCGTCTAGAACATCAAAAATCCTTCAGGATGCTCCAAAATGACTCATCTATATCTATAATGATAGATCTTGATTAGGAGTATCTTTTTCTAGTACATGTCAAGTATCTATTTTGAAGTCTTGATCGATTTTGGGGGTTGGGAAGGATCAGGTGATGGTTTTGGGTATGATTTGATTTTCGTCTAGAACATCAAAAATCCTTCAGGATGCTCCAAAATGACTCATCTATATCTATAATGATAGATCTTGATTAGGAGTATCTTTTTCTAGTACATGTCAAGTATCTATTTTGAAGTCGATTTTGGGGGTTGGGAAGGATCAGGTGATGGTTTTGGGTGTGATTTGATTTTCGTCTAGAACATCAAAAATCCTTCAGGATGCTCCAAAATGACTCATCTATATCTATAATGATAGATCTTGATTAGGAGTATCTTTTTTTAGTACATGTCAAGTATCTATTTTGAAGTCTTGATCGATTTTGGGGGTTGGGAAGGATCAGGTGATGGTTTTGGGTGTGATTTGATTTTCGTCTAGAACATCAAAAATCCTTCAGGATGCTCCAAAATGACTCATCTATATCTATAATGATAGATCTTGATTAGGAGTATCTTTTTCTAGTACATGTCAAGTATCTATTTTGAAGTCTTGATCGATTTTGGGGGTTGGGAAGGATCAGGTGATGGTTTTGGGTATGATTTGATTTTCGTCTAGAACATCAAAAATCCTTCAGGATGCTCCAAAATGACTCATCTATATCTATAATGATAGATCTTGATTAGGAGTATCTTTTTCTAGTACATGTCAAGTATCTATTTTGAAGTCTTGATCGATTTTGGGGGTTGGGAAGGATCAGGTGATGGTTTTGGGTGTGATTTGATTTTCGTCTAGAACATCAAAAATCCTTCAGGATGCTCCAAAATGACTCATCTATATCTATAATGATAGATCTTGATTAGGAGTATCTTTTTCTAGTACATGTCAAGTATCTATTTTGAAGTCTTGATCGATTTTGGGGGTTGGGAAGGATCAGGTGATGGTTTTGGGTGTGATTTGATTTTCGTCTAAAACATCAAAAATCCTTCAGGATGCTCCAAAATGACTCATCTATATCTATAATGATAGATCTTGATTAGGAGTATCTTTTTCTAATACATGTCAAGTATCTATTTTGAAGTCTTGATCGATTTTGGGGGTTGGGAAGGATCAGGTGATGGTTTTGGGTGTGATTTGATTTTCGTCTAGAACATCAAAAATCCTTCAGGATGCTCCAAAATGACTCATCTATATCTATTATGATAGATCTTGATTAGGAGTATCTTTTTCTAGTACATGTCAAGTATCTATTTTGAAGTCTTAATCGATTTTGGGGGTTGGGAAGGATCAGGTGATGGTTTTGGGTGTGATTTGATTTTCGTCTAGAACATCAAAAATCCTTCAGGATGCTCCAAAATGACTCATCTATATCTATAATGATAGATCTTGATTAGGAGTATCTTTTTCTAGTACATGTCAAGTATCTATTTTGAAGTCTTGATCGATTTTGGGGGTTGGGAAGGATCAGGTGATGGTTTTGGGTGTGATTTGATTTTCGTCTAGAACATCAAAAATCCTTCAGGATGCTCCAAAATGACTCATCTATATCTATAATGATAGATCTTGATTAGGAGTATCTTTTTCTAGTACATGTCAAGTATCTATTTTGAAGTCTTGATCGATTTTGGGGGTTGGGAAGGATCAGGTGATGGTTTTGGGTGTGATTTGATTTTCGTCTAGAACATCAAAAATCCTTCAGGATGCTCCAAAATGACTCATCTATATCTATAATGATAGATCTTGATTAGGAGTATCTTTTTCTAGTACATGTCAAGTATCTATTTTGAAGTCTTGATCGATTTTGGGGGTTGGGAAGGATCAGGTGATGGTTTTGGGTGTGATTTGATTTTCGTCTAGAACATCAAAAATCCTTCAGGATGCTCCAAAATGACTCATCTATATCTATAATGATAGATCTTGATTAGGAGTATCTTTTTCTAGTACATGTCAAGTATCTATTTTGAAGTCTTGATCGATTTTGGGGGTTGGGAAGGATCAGGTGATGGTTTTGGGTGTGATTTGATTTTCGTCTAGAACATCAAAAATCCTTCAGGATGCTCCAAAATGACTCATCTATATCTATAATGATAGATCTTGATTAGGAGTATCTTTTTCTAGTACATGTCAAGTATCTATTTTGAAGTCTTGATCGATTTTGGGGGTTGGGAAGGATCAGGTGATGGTTTTGGGTGTGATTTGATTTTCGTCTAGAACATCAAAAATCCTGCAGGATGCTCCAAAATGACTCATCTATATCTATAATGATAGATCTTGATTAGGAGTATCTTTTTCTAGTACATGTCAAGTATCTATTTTGAAGTCTTGATCGATTTTGGGGGTTGGGAAGGATCAGGTGATGGTTTTGGGTGTGATTTGATTTTCGTCTAGAACATCAAAAATCCTTCAGGATGGTCCAAAATGACTCATCTATATCTATAATGATAAATCTTGATGAGGAGTATCTTTTTCTAGTACATGTCAAGTATCTATTTTGAAGTCTTGATCGATTTTGGGGGTTGGGAAGGATCAGGTGATGGTTTTGGGTGTGATTTGATTTTCGTCTAGAACATCAAAAATCCTTCAGGATGCTCCAAAATGACTCATCTATATCTATAATGATAGATCTTGATTAGGAGTATCTTTTTCTAGTACATGTCAAGTATCTATTTTAAAGTCTTGATCGATTTTGGGGGTTGGGAAGGATCAGGTGATGGTTTTGGGTGTGATTTGATTTTCGTCTAGAACATCAAAAATCCTTCAGGATGCTCCAAAATGACTCATCTATATCTATAATGATAGATCTTGATTAGGAGTATCTTTTTCTAGTACATGTCAAGTATCTATTTTGAAGTCTTGATCAATTTTGGGGGTTGGGAAGGATCAAGTGATGGTTTTGGGTGTGATTTGATTTTCGTCTAGAACATCAAAAATCCTTCAGGATGCTCCAAAATGACTCATCTATATCTATAATGATAGATCTTGATTAGGAGTATCTTTTTCTAGTACATGTCAAGTATCTATTTTGAAGTCTTGATCGATTTTGGGGGTTGGGAAGGATCAGGTGATGGTTTTTGGGTGTGATTTGATTTTCGTCTAGAACATCAAAAATCCTTCAGGATGCTCCAAAATGACTCATCTATATCTATAATGATAGATCTTGATTAGGAGTATCTTTTTCTAGTACATGTCAAGTATCTATTTTGAAGTCTTGATCGATTTTGGGGGTTGGGAAGGATCAGGTGATGGTTTTGGGTGTGATTTGATTTCGTCTAGAACATCAAAAATCCTTCAGGATGCTCCAAAATGACTCATCTATATCTATAATGATAGATCTTGATTAGGAGTATCTTTTTCTAGTACATGTCAAGTATCTATTTTGAAGTCTTGATCGATTTTGGGGGTTGGGAAGGATCAGGTGATGGTTTTGGGTGTGATTTGATTTTCGTCTAGAACATCAAAAATCCTTCAGGATGCTCCAAAATGACTCATCTATATCTATAATGATAGATCTTGATTAGGAGTATCTTTTTCTAGTACATGTCAAGTATCTATTTTGAAGTCTTGATCGATTTTGGGGGTTGGGAAGCATCAGGTGATGGTTTTGGGTGTGATTTGATTTTCGTCTAGAACATCAAAAATCCTTCAGGATGCTCCAAAATGACTCATCTATATCTATAATGATAGATCTTGATTAGGAGTATCTTTTTCTAGTACATGTCAAGTATCTATTTTGAAGTCTTGATCGATTTTGGGGGTTGGGAAGGATCAGGTGATGGTTTTGGGTGTGATTTGATTTTCGTCTAGAACATCAAAAATCCTTCAGGATGCTCCAAAATGACTCATCTATATCTATAATGATAGATCTTGATTAGGAGTATCTTTTTCTAGTACATGTCAAGTATCTATTTTGAAGTCTTGATCGATTTTGGGGGTTGGGAAGGATCAGGTGATGGTTTTGGGTGTGATTTGATTTTCGTCTAGAACATCAAAAATCCTTCAGGATACTCCAAAATGACTCATCTATATCTATAATGATAGATCTTGATTAGGAGTATCTTTTTCTAGTACATGTCAAGTATCTATTTTGAAGTCTTGATCGATTTTGGGGGTTGGGAAGGATCAGGAGATGGTTTTGGGTGTGATTTGATTTTCGTCTAGAACATCAAAAATCCTTCAGGATGCTCCAAAATGATTCATCTGTATCTATAATGATAGATCTTGATTAGGAGTATCTTTTTCTAGTACATGTCAAGTATCTATTTTGAAGTCTTGATCGATTTTGGGGGTTGGGAAGGATCAGGTGATGGTTTTGGGTGTGATTTGATTTTCGTCTAGAACATCAAAAATCCTTCAGGATGCTCCAAAATGACTCATCTATATCTATAATGATAGATCTTGATTAGGAGTATCTTTTTCTAGTACATGTCAAGTATCTATTTTGAAGTCTTGATCGACTTTGGGGGTTGGGAAGGATCAGGTGATGGTTTTGGGTGTGATTTGATTTTCGTCTAGAACATCAAAAATCCTGCAGGATGCTCCAAAATGACTCATCTATATCTATAATGATAGATCTTGATTAGGAGTATCTTTTTCTAGTACATGTCAAGTATCTATTTTGAAGTCTTGATCGATTTTGGGGGTTGGGAAGGATCAGGTGATGGTTTTGGGTGTGATTTGATTTTCGTCTAGAACATCAAAAATCCTTCAGGATGCTCCAAAATGACTCATCTATATCTATAATGATAGATCTTGATTAGGAGTA